>NW_024095166.1:0-3735 GCF_014356525.2 Nilaparvata lugens
TACCACCCCTAAAAATCATTATATTTGGATGAAACTTTACAGTATGTTGACATGTGTATATCATCCTGTATGCAAATTTTGAATCGATCGGTCAATTAGAAATACCCGGTCAATCACTTTTTATGCTGGTCAATAGGGTTTTTTACCCCTAGCCACCTAAACATCATTATATTTTGATGAAACTTCACAGTATGTTTGACATGTGTATATCATTCTGTATCCAAATTTGAAATGAATCGGACAATTAGAAATACCCAGTCATCACTTTTTACGCTGGTCAATCACTTTTTATGCTGGTCAATAGGTTTTTTTACACCTACCACCCCTAAACATCATTATATTCTGATGAAACTTTAACAGTATGTTTAATATGTGTATATCATCCTGTATGCCAAATTTCAAACGAATCAGACATTAGAAATACCCGGTCAATCACTTTTTATGCTGGTCAATAGGGTTTTACCCTACCACGCCTAAATATATTATATTCCGATGAAACTTCAACAGTATGTACGATGTGATATCATACTGTATGCCAAATTTGAAACGAATCGGACAATTAGAAATACCGGTCAATCACTTTTTATGCTGGTCAATAGGGTTTTTTACACCTACCACCCCTAAACATCATTATATTTTGATGAAACTTTAACAGTATGTTTGACATGTGTAGATCATCCTGTATGCCAAATTGAATCGAATCGGTCAATTAGAAATACCTGGTCAATCACTTTTTATGCTGTCAATAGGGTTTTTTACCCCTAACCACCCCTAAACATCATTATATTTTGATGAAACTTCAACAGTATGTTTGACATGTGTATACATTCTGTATGCCAAATTTGAAACGAATCGGACAATTAGAAATACCCGTCAATCATTTTACGCTGGTCAATCACTTTTTATGCTGACAATAGGTTTTTTTACCCCTACCACCCCTAAAAATCATTATATTCTGATGAAACTTTAACAGTACGTCAATATGTGTATATCATCCTGTATGCCAAATTTGAAACGAATCGGACAATTAGAAATACCCGGTCAATCACTTTTTATGCTGGTCAATAGGGTTTTTTACCCCTAACCACCCCTAAACATCATTATATTCTAATGAAACTCCAACACTATGTTGAATATGTGTATATCATCCTGTATGCCAAATTGAAATGAATCGGACAATTAGAAATACCCGGTCAATCACTTTTTTCGCTGGTCAATCACTTTTTATGCTGGTCAATAGTTTTTTTTCCCCTACCACCCCTAAACATCATTATATTCTGATGAAACTGTAACAGTATGTTTAATATGTGTATATCATCCTGTATGCCAAATTTGAAATGTATCGGACAATTAGAAATACCCGTTCATCACTTTTTATGCTGGTCAATAGGGTTTTTTACCCCTAACCACCCCTAAACATCATTATATTTTAATGAAACTCCAACACTATGTGAAATATTATTTCATCCTGTATGCCAATTTGAAACGAATCGGACAATTAGAAATACCCGGTCAATCACTTTTTATGCTGGTCACTAGGGTTTTTCACCCCTAACCACCCCTAAACATCATTATATTTTGATGGAACTTCACAGTATGTTTGACATGTGTATATCATTCGTATGCCAAATTGAAACGAATCGGAAATAAGAATACCCAGTCATCACTTTTTATGCTGGTCAATAGGGTTTTTTACCCCTAACACCCCCCTAAACATCATTATATTTTGATGAACTTCTACACCATGTTAATATGTGTATATCATCCTGTATGCCAATTTGAAACGAATCGGACAATCGAAATACCGGTCATCACTTTTTACGCTGGTCAATTACTTTTTATGCTGGTCAATAGGGTTTTTTACCCCTAACCACCCCAAACATCATTATATTTGGATGAAACTTCAACAGTATGTTAATATGTGTATATCATCCTGTATGCCAAATTTTAAACGAATCGGACAATTAGAATACCCGGTCAATCACTTTTTACACTGGTCAATCACTTTTTATGCTGTTCAATAGGTTTTTTACCCCTACCACCCCTAAACATCATTATATTTTGATGAAACTTTAACACTATGTTTATATGTGTATATCATCCTGTTTGCCAAATTTGAAACGAATCGGACAATTACAAATACCCGGTCAATCACTTTAATGCTGGTCAAGGTTATTTACCCCTACCACGCCTAATATCATTATATTTCGATGAAACTTTAACAGTATGTTTAAGATGTGTATATCATCCTGTATGCCAAATTTGAAACGAATCGGACAATTAGAAATACCGGTCAATCACTTTTTATGCTGGTCAATAGGGTTTTTTACACCTACCACCCCTAAACATCATTATATTTTGATGAAACTTTACAGTATGTTTGACATGTGTTATCATCCTGTATGCCAATTTTGAATCGAATCGGTCAATTAGAAATACCCGTCAATCACTTTTTATGCTGGTCAATAGGGTTTTTTACCCCTAACCACCCCTAAACATCATTATATTTTGATGGAACTTCAACATTATGTTTGACATGTGTATATCATTCTGTATGCCAAATTTGAAATGAATCGGACAATTAGAAATACCGGTCAATCACTTTTTATGCTGGTCAATAGGGTTTTTTACACCTACCACCCCTAAACATCATTATATTTTGATGAAACTTTACAGTATGTTTGACATGTGTTATCATCCTGTATGCCAATTTTGAATCGAATCGGTCAATTAGAAATACCCGTCAATCACTTTTTATGCTGGTCAATAGGGTTTTTTACCCCTAACCACCCCTAAACATCATTATATTTTGATGGAACTTCAACATTATGTTTGACATGTGTATATCATTCTGTATGCCAAATTTGAAATGAATCGGACAATTAGAAATACCAGTCAATCACTTTTTCGCTGTCAATCACTTTTTATGCTGGTCAATAGGTTTTTTTACCCCTACCACCCCTAAACATCATTATATTCTGATGAAACTTAACAGTATTTAATATGTGTAATCATCCTGTATCCAAATTTCAAACGAATCGGACAATTAGAAATACCCGGTCAATCACTTTTTATGCTGGTCAATAGGGTTTTTTACCCCTACCACCACGCCTAAATCTCATTATATTTCGATGAACTTTAACAGTATGTTTAAGATTGTATATCATACTGTATGCCAAATTTGAAACGAATCGGACAATTAGAAATACCCGGTCAATCACTTTTTATGCTGGTCATAGGTTTTTTACACCTACCACCCCTAAACATCATTATATTTTGATGAAACTTTTACAGTCTGTTGTGACATGTGTATATCATCCTGTATGCCAATTTTGAATCGAATCGGTCAATTAGAAATACCTGGTCAATCACTTTTTATGCTGGTCAATAGGGTTTTTTACCCCAAACCACCCCTAAACATCATTAATTTTGATGAACTTCAACATATGTTTGACATGTGTATATCATTCTGTATGCCAAATTTGAAACGAATCGGACAATTAGAAATACCCGGTCAATCACTTTTTACGCTGGTCAATCCACTTTTTATGCTGACAATAGGTTTTTTTACCCCTACCACCCCTAAAAATCATATTAATTCTGATGAAACTTTAACTATGTTTCAATATGTGTATATCATCCTGTATCCACATTTGAAACGATCGGACAATTAGAAATACCCGGTCAATCACTTTTTATGCTGGTCAATAGGGTTTTTTACCCCTAACCACCCTA
>NW_024095167.1:0-7217 GCF_014356525.2 Nilaparvata lugens
AAAGCTTTTTAATTTAAATGTAAAGATTCTAATAAGTTCAAAAACTATTCAACTTGAATCGATAAAGCTAATTTCCTGAAGTTTATTGGCTCATACAATAGTCTTCACCAGTGATGAAGGTCATGTCAGAGGCCCTGAAATTGATCAGTTGCGACCTGAAACTCTGACACCAGACCTGAGCCAGCCAGGTCACTCGACATTATTATTACTACCCAGTGATGAAAGAAGTTCTTCTCCAATGATATTCACTTCAAACTGACAGCTTTTTCAAATTACATCAATATATGCTCCCTTCAATCATACTGACCTGACATTATTGATCTTCATCATAATATTTTTTTTGTCAAAATAATAACTCACTCCTGTTAATCAAAAAATTAAAACAACTTCTTATTTCTTTGACCTGACCATTATCTTTATTCCCTCTCAATTAGGCTCAACTCACACTTACGCGACTCAGGTCGAGAAGAGACTCGACCTAGTCGAGTGCATGTGTTTTCAAATGGTGACGTCGCGGAGACTAGAATCGACTGGTCTGAGTGTCGCCGTTTGGAAACACATGCTCTCCACTAGAGTCGAGTCTCTTCTCGACCTGAGTCGCGTAAGTGTGAGTTTGAGCCAAGGCTACCTCTCACTTATTACATCCCCTCATGCATTATATTGAGAGAATGTTCCTCTTCTTATCTTACTTCTTCCTTTTATCCGCTCGGAGAATTGGATTAATCCAACTGTTTGGCATGCAAGTAATGTTTGCATGTTGGAAGATTCAAGCTGGAGTATTTATACGTATTCAACATTGAAAAGAATAAGAACGCCATCACGTTATAGCTATCAAGGAGCACCTTTTTTACCCTGAGTAGGATTCATTTAAAACTGGCAGGGTTAATTAAATTGAAGCACTGAGTTTGTTTCATAAGGAATGCTGCCAGGAATCTCATCACTATACACCTAACTATATATAATTTTATGTATGAAAGTTCAGGTACCCTAAACATATACAGTAATAATGTTATGTCATGATTATTATAACATGACTAAAGTATCTGCCAGAGCTCTTACATTCTGAGACTCCAGATAAACTTACTAATGTTCAGCGCAGTGGCGGCTCGTGTTAAGTTGCATGGTTGTACACCCCCTCTTTTGATGATATAAATGAATTATTTTTTAGGAGTAAATGAAGTGACTTATTTCTATTATTATCTCAAGTACTGATATTAGCTTGACAACTTCATCAAATCCTATAATAAGAGCAGCAAACTGTAGAACGTGCACGCAGTTCACGCGAAATCAGACGCTGTGATGGAACTGAATATGAATCCATGATGTGTATTATTAATAATTTGTTATTAATAATAATAAATAAAAGTCACCAGTAAACAAATCTGTTATTTTACATTTCAACTTCTCAAACCAATCTACCTGAACACACATTGGAGGTTGCAATCCTCCTGCAACCAAACTCTGTACGCGCACTATTACTATTATATTAGTAGTGTGATATATTTTTACTTTCCTTGCCCTATTACCATAGGTGAGGAAAGTATTGCTTTCCGAAAAAATTAAGGTACCCCAATTTCTTAAATTTCTATACGTTTCAAGGTCCCCTGAGTCCAAAAAAGTGGTTTTTGGGTATTGGTCTGTATGTGTGTGTGTGTGTGTGTGTGTGTGTGGTGTGTGTGTGTGTGTGTGTGGTGTTGTGTGTGTGTGTGTGTGTGTGTGTGTGTATGACGAGTGTATGTGCGTCTGTGTACACGGTATCTCATCTCCTAATCACGGAATGACTTGAAATTTGGAACCTAAGGTCCTTACACTGTAAGGATCCAACACGAACAATTTCGATCAAATGCAGTTCAAGATGGCTGCTAAAATGGCGAAATGTTGTCAAAAACAGGGTTTTTCGCGATTTTCTCAAAACGGTTCCAACGATTAAGATTAAATTCATACTAGAATATCATTGATAAGTTCTATCAACTGCCACAAGTCCCATATCTGTAAAAATTTCAGGAGCTCCGCCCCATCTATGCAAAGGTTCGATTTTAGATTCTCAATTATCAGGCTTCAGAACAATTTAAACTAGGAGTTTAGAGTGGAAAGATTGAGCATAAGAATCTCTACAATTAATGTCCACTAATATTTTCACCTAAAATTGAAAATAAGCTGATATTCGAGAAAAATGTGATTATCCAATTGCAAACTGTTGGTAACTGTTGATTCTATTAAATGATTCACTATGAAGAGATAGCAGACCTCGTGTGTATCCAGCGTTATTGCCCTGTCACCAGCTGGCTCAAATCTTTGAATAGTAGACTTGAGATGCGCGGGAACACTAGCGTCAGTTGATCAATTTTCATAACGGCAAGGAAAGTTGTATGAGTGCGCCACACCAGATTTTTCTACTCGAGCCCAAAGTCCAATGTGGTGGCAATTTTTCTGCACCATTCCTTCAGGCGCTAGCAGTCCATACCACACAAGATGTGAAATATTACCCCGTACCAGATGAATGTGAAAGTCTGCTATCTGCTCTCCCATGAGTATTATAATCTTTTGATGGGGCTATGATATAATATTATAAAACCTCAATAGCATGATGTAATAATTTATCATCATGATAAAATAACCATTATAATAAATATCATGTTCAATTGTTTTGATATTTTCGAAACAAAACAAGTAGAGGTCCAATAAAAAATGTACTGTCCTGAATGATTTTTTTGTCATAATATGCAATCTCCATTCGTCCAGGAAACATGAAATATAGAATAATTATTTATCATTTGTAAAAAATTACATTGTTTATCTTTATCAGAGTTGAAAATTCTCAGCTGCCAATTACGCCATGGTTCACTGGAGAATGCTTTGTTTGGATGGGCTTTTATTGCTGTGTAAAGATAGAATCAGAAATTGGATAAATATTTGTTTTAATCATTAGTTAAACTCTTACCCCCCTCCCCACACATCAGACGCGTGTCAGTTAAGGTACCAGTATAATATTAAAAAAACTATATAGATTATATTTTAAAAACAGCAAAACCCCCCCCCCCCCCAGTATTTGCAATCACCAGCCGCCACTGTGTTCAGGTACCCCAAATATATACAGTAATACTTCTATGTCATAATATATATATATATAATATATATATATATATATATATATATATATATACGAGTTATGTATCAGCCAGAGCGCGTACATTCTGAGACGCCATATGAACTTACTCAAGCAGGAGTGTTGCAAATAATCTATTTTCATACAGTTGTTCGCTAATTTGCATACTGGCTAGCGGTGATAAAAATCAAAATGGCGGACACTTGATCAGACTGGTTCTACTGAGGATTGAAGCTATATTTGCGCATCAAAACCATCTCTCTGCTGCATCCAACAGGAAACAAAGTTTCCTTCACTCAGATTCATATGAAACTGTCAGTATTCCTTTATATAAAGCATTCATGTTACCATTTAATCAACACTGACACATTGGAGTGATGGATTCTTAGATCATAAATGGAATTTTGTTGGCCTATTAAAGGCGAATTTTCATTTTTACTTTGATTTGTATGTAATTATAAAGGTAAATTATTAAATTCGCTGAAACAATATTATTTATTGAATTCGAGGAGATTGCTCTAATACCTTTGATCTTCATCATAATAATTATTATTCTTGTCAAATTGATCTACTTTAAAACAGTAAACGTTAGAAATTGGCTCTTTTGTTGACTTATTACTTGACAATATTTTTTTTAATTTGATCTAAAACTTGGACTTGATTCCATAATTTATTTTCAATTTATCAAACTGTTAGCGAGATTTTATGTGAATTCTGAAGGTGAATATTATTGATTCGAAGAGGAAAATAGGCCTACTCTCCAAATTAACTCTTCCCCAGTGACATCTTATTCATCTTCTTATAATTTTGCACGTCCTTTTTTATTGCTAGCTTTCTTTCATATTATTTATCAACAACTTTTGACATAATACTTTTTTAATTAAAGCTCTGTTTGTAAATATTGTTGGATTCAAGAGTGAAGGGCATTCTTTGCCAATATCTGCTTCATTATTGATCGGCTTCTGTGATTATATTCTCATCACGAACTTGGTTTCCTAATAATTTATTGTTATTCACTTGTGTGAATTTTTCCTTTCCGCTTTCTGGTCATTTTCCCCTGACAACTAGTAAATATTATGTTAGGTTTGACTATCTCCAAGCGAATCTCCAGGAAAATATATATCAGTGTTTTAAAATTTACGTGAAAACATAGTGTTTAAACTAGAACAAAATTATTTATTTTTTATTTTATTATATAATTTTTAAAAGAAGCACTGACTGGGAGAGAAAATAAAGGATACTCCTTGTACTATTTCTCTCCCAAATTTAGATATAATTTAAAAGTCCGAAATGAGGTTATGATTCCACTTTTCTGAAATTTAGTTCTTTTTCACTCAGAAACAACTAAAACTAAGAATTTTGAATTTTGAAAGTTGAGTAACTGGATAGGAAACAAAAATATTACACTCAAATCACTGATAATTGAAACATTTCAACGTAATTTACAAAATTAGAGCCGGAAAAATAGAACTTATTATTCAGCACAGCTGTATACCTTTGTTTTGATTATTATAAAGTGTTTCTTCATGGGAAAGAACATCAAAAACATTGTATAAGACTTGAAGAAAATACAGGTACGGTAGTATTTTATATCAACCGTTTTTTCAATCATTTCACAATATATAAAGTGATAATAATTATCACTTTACTATGGATAAGAGCGGTTGATATATTAAATACATATCTCTTTCCTGTATAGGGCTACTTGTAATATAAATATAAAGAAAATAATTAAAATCTCAGTACCCTTTTTTTAAAAATATTTTATCACGACATGTTTCGGTTATAATTGACCGAAACATGTCGTGATAAAATATTTTTAAAAAAGGTACTGAGATTTTAATTATTTTCCTTATATTTATTAAATACATAATATGTATTACATATATACATATTAGGGGAAGAAGATATTTTTTTGAAAGATCTAGCCTACAATTTACAAAAAAATCTGGTGTGGCGCACTCACACAACTTTCCTTGCCGTTATGAAATTGATCACCTGACGCTAGTGTACACGCGCATCTCAAGTCTACTTTTCAAAGATCTGCCAGCTGGTGATAGGACAATAACGCAGGAGACACACGAAGTCTGCTATCTCTTCATAGTGAAAGATTTAATAGAATCAACAGTTGCCAACAGTTTGCATTGAATAACACATTTTCTCGAATTTCGAGCTTATTTTCAATTTAGGTGAAAATGTTACTGAACATTAATTGAAGAGATTTCGCTTAATCTTTTCCACTCGAAATTTTTCGTTTTAATATATCTGAGACCTGATAATTGGAAATCTAAAATCAAACTTGCATAGATGGGGCGGAGCTCCTGGAATTTTTACAGATATGGGACTTGTGGCAGTTGCTAGAGCTTATCAATGACTTTGATAGTCTAGGTAAATTTACGCTGAAGAAAATAGCCAATTTTATATCTCAACCTCTCTCTTTCATTTTTAATAGATGCTTTGAGGAGGGATATTTTCCTGACACCTCAAGTCAGCCAAAAAAACCTCTATTCAAACAAGGTGACCCGACTAATCCCTGTAATTATAGACCGATTAGTCTTATTAGCAACCTTGCTAAAATAATGGAGAAACTTATAAAGTCAAGAGTTGTTTCTTTCTTGAATCTTTTCTTGAAACCAATTCGGTTTCCAAAATGGTAAAAGTACATCTGACGCTCTAATAAAATTCGTCAATACTTTATCTGATAAAATAAACTCCAAAAGAAACTATTGCAGTCTTCCTGGATATACGCAAAGCTTTTGATACAATACCTCATAATACTTTGTTCAATAAACTGGAGTCCTATGGTTTCAGAGGAGTCTCGCTTAATTGTTCAAAGCTATCTGAGTAATAGAACCCAGTCCCTAACCATAAATGATCAATCTAGTGTAACTAACTTAACTTCTTATGGTCTTCCTCAAGGTACTGTACTTTCTCCCATCCTTTTCATACTCTATGTAATGACTTTTTAAATTTAAGACTTCTAAACTCAACTGTGATATCCTTTGCAGATGATACTGCAGCTATTTTTCACGGTAATTCATGGAATGAAGTTCATACCATAGCTGAAAATAATATGCTTTTAATTAAGAAGTGGTTAGATAAGAATACCTTAAGTTTAAATATTGAAAAAACGAATTACATAACTTTCTCTGCAAATAGAGTAGGGCAGCCCAACGAGAATCAAGATTTGAGACTCCATTCTCAGTGCAATTTAAACTTGGGTAATTGTGATTGTCCCACCATTAAAAAAGTCAATAATACTAAGTACTTGGGAATCATAATTGATGAAAACCTTAAATGGGATGTTCATATTAAATACATATGTAGAAAAATTAGATATTTATCTTTTAAATTTTACCAAGTTAACAGAATTCTTAATAAGAACCACCTGAAAATGATGTATCATGCTCTAGTCAAGTCAATTCTGCAGTATGGCATAGTTGTTTGGGGAGGCTGTTTCAACTGTCATATTGCTGAATTATTTGTAGCACAAAAACTGATAATTAAAACTATATTAAGCAAACCCAGGCTCTATCCAACGGATATGGTTTTTAGTGATTTTGAGGTCATGACTATACGTCAATTATACATAAAAACCGTAATTGAGTACTTAATAAAATATAGATCCGATTTTCCTCTCACAATAACTCTACACTTAATTATTATAATCTAAGGGCCACTGCTAACAAATATGTAACCTATAACACTAATATTGAATGTATAAGGAGGCAGTTAATTTACATAGGTACTAAAATAATAAACCTCATTCCAAATCACTTTCTCATGGACAATAAGATCAGCGGAAAAATTAACTGGATATAAAAAACTGGACATACAGTAATTTCTTCTTCCATTTAGATATATGACTCGAGATTTCTGCTCCAGCATTGTTTTTTCATTTTTCAGTGGACTCGCTTACCTTTATTTTGAGTACCTATTCCTCTGTTTTCTTCCTTCCCCCCATTTCTCCCTTCCTTTTTTCCTCATTACTTCTCTTCTCTTCTTTGCCTGCCTATTACATGGGAAACCATAGTTGGCTAGGTATCTTCCTCTCTTTTTTTCTCTTCTCCAACACACCCAACCACAAAGCCCATGGTTTTTTATATTTGTA
>NW_024095168.1:0-8105 GCF_014356525.2 Nilaparvata lugens
CCCTGGTTTTTGAAACATCTTCTCCCTTTTAGGCGCCATCTTAAATTGCATTTGATCGAAATTGTTCGTGTCGGATCTTTATAATTATTGTCAGGATCTTAAGTTCCAATTTCAAGTCATTCCGTTAATTGGGAGATGATATATCGTGTACACAGACGCACATACACTCATACACACACACACAACACACACCACCCACACACACACACACACACACACACACACACACACACACACAACACACACACACACACACACACACACACACACACACACACACACACCACACACACAACACCACTCACACACAGACCAACCCAAAAAATCATGTTTTTGGACTCAGGGAACCTTGAAAGTATAGAAACTTGAAATTGGTACCTTTATTGTTTTGAAAGCAATACTTTCCTTAACTATGTAATAGGGCGAGGCAAAGTAAAAGGTACTATATAGTAATTTGTGCAACTAGTGCGCGAAGTGACAGTTTGCTGCACCGAAAGAAACGTTTACACCCGAGCCGTAGTCGAGGGCAGAATGGTTTCTTGAGTGCAGCAGAGGAACTTTGCGCACATATTTCACATTTGATTTTTCCTACAGTTATCATTGAATAATATGAAAAGTGGGTAATTATGGATAAAACGATGGCTGAAACCCATCAAATGTTTGTGTGTGTGATGCTGTTATTAATACAACCTTAATTTATTTAACAATTAATAATCCAATTTTGAAGTTGAAAATTCTCAGCCAAAGCTCTCATCTTTATTCATTCAAGAATCAGAAAAAATACAGATAATACAAAAAATTCGCATTCAAAATACACGCCAACAGCCGGTTTTGATGACTGCAGAATGGCTTAACCGACAAGCGCGCGACCTAGCGGGAAGAATCGTACCTAACTTTGTTTCATCCAACTAAAACAGTATCAGATATTTAGACATGGTTAACTTACTAATTTACCGAAAAATAAATAAGTAAACTAAAAAATATTTATAAAATAACATAGACAACAGAAATATTTTATTGTAGTAACTATATTCTAATGTTATTTTATTAATTTTATTGACATGGATTTCGAAACGGTAATTATTCAACCTAAAAATTCGAATTTCATAATGTGTGTCTTGCTACATTTCTCATTGCTTATAGTTGAAATAATTATTACTGTCAATAGAAAATAAACATTATTTATTATTAAATGATGATAAGTTATTATTCAATTATGATTTAGATAAACATTATTCTTGTTTTGGATTCTAGATTGGGATCTCATCATAAATGTAGGGTAGCCATTGAAAGATTCGTATCTAAATCTAACCACAGTCTTTGTTACCAACATAATTTTTGTTTTCGTGCACTAATCCTCCATATAACCCACCAACTATTGTGTTTTCCATGTTGCAAATCTGGAGTGCAGGAAAAATTTTCCCGCACTAGAGCGGAAAAGTGATTCTTTGCGATCTGTAATCAGTGCAGGAATGGCCACTTTTCAAGGTAACTGTAGGAAAATCTATTTTATTACTGAATAGTTCTAAAAACTCTTTACACCTATACAGACAAAGAGAATCATTCTCCCATCCACCCTGTTGAAATACGTTTCTATCAATATTACGATACATTGTCTACAATAATTATCTCAAAAAGTGTATCTATCAAAACAATGTATCAATGTATCTCATCCAGTGGCCTACTATAATTATTGTTGACAAAAAAAACTACAGACTGAAACCCAGCTATGTGTCAACACGAATTATCGTCGTCTGCCGCCCAAGATTGAAATATTCACAAGTCAGTCTGCCTGTAAACAAAACACGGTCAGAACAATGGGCGCCTTGTCGGCAAAACAATAGACGCTTTCTTTCCAGAAAACCCGGCAAAAAATGAATGAAAATCATCCCGGGAATGAATTTTCACGCATTGTTACTGCTGCAATGACTGTCACTCACATCTCCACATCTCTGTCTCGCTCTAACAACGTCATATCTCAACTAGTCAACATCTTTGTCTCTCTCCAACAATGGGATATCACAGTCTGCAAACATCTTATCTCTCTTCAACGTTACACCAAACAGGAACAAACCAATATCTCAGTCTCTTTTCAACCATATCACTTTACAATCAGGACACATTTCTATCTCTCTCCAATAATATCATATACAATCAGCAAACATGTCCATCTTTTTCGCATATGCGTGCGCTTGTAACATGCCTGTCGGCAAATTTGAAAGCTACCGGAAAAATTTGTTCTTTGGAAGTTTTCACCGATTTTGTGAAGCATAAAGATTGTTTGTGCACAGAACATCCGATGCATGACGACATGGAGATTGATTGTTCATATGTATGATGTTGACTTGAAGATTGTATGATTGGATAGAATGAAGATTGGATCAATACTACATTTTCTGTATAGTGTATGGTCCACGTTATAATGACAGTGTTTGATAAGCCCTCAACTGGTATGGTGTATTAGGGGTCACACTGAAGGTATGGATGGGTCAAAAAATACACCTACGAGTATAATTGAATCTTTATATTCTAACTCAAATAACAACATAGTATACTTGTTGTTCCAACACCATTTACAATATAACATTGCGTTAAAGAAATGTGAAACTTGTCAACAATGTTCAATACCATTTTGAAAAAAATACATCATGTTCAATAAAAGTCTTTTCCATGCTTTTCACTATTTAAGGTAAGGTTGGGTCGAAAGTAACCCAGAAATTGAAAACTGAATTAACAACTCATGGTATGGCTTGGTCAAAACTGACCCAAAACGCCAGGCTCAGCCAAGCAGCCGAGACAATAGAACAATGGAGTGACGGTCTTATTCGCGTTCATCAGCAGTTTTCTTTCTCACGATTATTTAGATTTTTGTGTTGCCTATGAACCCAGTCACCAGTAAAATTTTTCCAGAAACTGGGGTATACTACCATTAATGACTTTTCATGATGATTTTTAATTATTTAAAAACATTGTTGACATTCTGAGCCTTTAGGCTAAACTTGGGGTCGCTGAGAACGAATCTGCAATCAGAATTTCTCTATCACGAAAAATAACGAAAAAATCCAGCTGTTGATCTTCCGGCAACCGTTAACCAGTCATCCTGCAATGCGGCCGAAACACTTCCAGCCAGACACCATCTCGAATTGACAACAACGCCAAGCTGTGAGAACCATCCTGCACTGCGGCGCTAGGTTTAGAGCACAAGGCGAATAGAGAAAGGAGGTGGGTCGGATTGAAAGAAAGTAGAGGGGGCATGCCTGTGTGACGTAGCTGCAGTCCTAGCTCCTAGACATTCGACTATAGTGAGGTCCATATTATGTTATAATGGCAGTGGATGAAGATAGAAGAATAGCGATGCCGTTTCTCTGCATTAATTAATTATATTTCTACACTGTCAAAAACATAATTGTGGACCTAGAAAAGGATAGTACCACCGTCTTTGTCGAATGATAGACAAGGATAGCAAAACCAAAGTTGATCAATACTGTCATTATAACGTGGACCTCACTATAGTAATCCGGTTTCCGCCGCGTTCGATACACTGTGATTGCAAATAGTTGCAAATGCAATACAATAGTTTATATAATTGGCAGTTAGTTTATTTAGAAGTAGTTAGTAGTAGTTTAGAAGTATAAGTAGTTCAGTTTAGTAGTTAAGTTAGAAGTGTTTTTTGAACTCTATTTTTCTGTAATAACGTGTATCAAGAATTGAATTATAAAGTTTAACATAAATTAAATTCGGTTTCATAGGTTCAACGTAAAACTCAAAAATAATCCTGTATTGTGATATTCAAAAGACGTTTAACGATAAATACTGTACAATGTAAACCATATTAATGTGTCAAAAACATTTCAAATTATTGGTACGGTAGGCTTTATTATTTTTTAATAGGCCTACTAGAGGTTTTCTGAATATATTTTGTAAATATAAATATGGATGATAATAATATAATATCAGGCCATTTAATAGTAAATAGTTTATTTATTTGTGACATATTTAAAGTAAATTGTGAATTCTGTATTGAATTAAAAGATTGAATATTCATATCACTGATTCTGCACTAATGAATTCCAAATAAAAAATGTGCTTCTGCAATAATCGCTCCTCCACAAAATATGAAGGTGTAGTTGAACTCATCTGACTATATAGTTTTCAAGTTTGTACAGGTCTAATATGAGTTCTTGGAAAACAATAACTGAACAGTTAATGTTTATGTGTAATTTGTATAATATGTTCTGAGCATCGATATTAGTGATATATAGGCTACTGAATATTTATACACTATATATATGTATACTATAAGTACATATCAATTGTTGTGAGTTGATGCAACGCAATAAACAACCAACGAATCAATACATGCATTCAGAAACATTATAATATTATGTTAAGTCAATGACCGCTAGCCGTCGTTCTAGGAGGAATGTCTATTATTTGTTGACTTATAATGGAATGTAGATTTTTTATTCTTTAGCGACGTTCTACAGTACATAACATTTATTATAACAGTACTAACAATTAAACATAAGCGTTTATCAATGTAGAGTCTTCTACCAATAGTAATAGCAGTATATCGAGTGAGCTGTGAGGACTGCAGCTACGTCATCACTGAAGAAAACTAGTGGGGCGAGCTTTCAGTCCGACCCACCTCCTTTCTCTATTCGCCTTGGTTAGAGCATACTGGCTCTTTGTAGAGGAGAAGGAAGTAGGAGAATACATGGAGGGAGAGCGTGATCGACTGGGAAATTCCTGCACTGGATAAGAAATATTGTAGTTGGCTGGGTCAGAAATGACCCAGCCATACCAGTTGAGGTTGAGAAATGATATTGCTATCCTTGTCTATCATTAAACAAAGCGGATCTCTTTCTCGCTTTGCTCTGTTGCCAGATCGTCTTTTAACAATGTAGAATTGATAATCAATAAAAAAATATTTCATCTTAATTATGAAATTTCATTATAAAATTATCGAAAAATATAATTTCTCACTTAATAGAATATAAATTGATTATTTCAAACGAGAATGAACCGTTAATATTACATCAATAAACCTGTATCGGCTACCGTCTATAGAAGGCATTGACAAGACAGAGGATCGGCAACTTTTCTCTCCCATCTTTCTCCACTGCCATTATAACGTGGACCTCACTATGGTACTTTAATCTGTGAGGTCGACGATTGTGAGAGAAGGTAGCGTAATCAGTTTTGTCTCTGCTTATAATGACAGTATTCGATTGATATTGGTGCCACTATCCTTGTCTATCATTCGATGAAGCAGATAGCGCTATCCTTCTCTAGCTCCGTTAAGTTGACAAATATAGTGAGATGGATGTCAAGGTTATAATATGAAATGATAATATTATACAGAGTGATCATACATATGGGAACCCTTCAATAAGTTGGAGACTGTTGTAGATATAATACTGTAACTTCCAGGATAAGTTATTGGTCGAATACTGCACCTTTTGATATACAACTAAATTTCAACCCCTTATAAGGGGGTTACTTAGTGGTTGTAACTAGAATATTCTAAATGTAAACACACAATGTGTGTTACATAATTTTAAGGCATTTTGAAAAAAATCTGGTGTGGTACACTCTCACACAACTTTCCTTGCTCATTGAACTGTAAGCCTCATTCTCAAAGTAATTATCCGCCATTTTTTCCACCATCTTGAATTGAATTTTATTGAATTTCTTATTGTCGGATCCTTAAGGTGCGTACAGACTGTCGCTCTGCTCCGCAACCGAACGTCACTCGAGCAGATCGATTGATGATCGACCGGCGAGCAAGAGTGGTTCGACCGGGGAACGCGAGAAGATCTAACATCTTCCGTAACGTTCATGATGGGTGCGACTGCAGAGCGGGGCAGAGCGACTGCGGTGTCGATGGAGAACGAGGCGGTACGAGGGCGGAGCGTGCTCGGTGCGGGTTGGAGGCGCGTATATATGTACGCAGCTTTATGGTATAGGACCTCAATTTAAAATTCCATCGGTTGATTGGGATGGAGTTATGAGTTCACAGACATACACCCATACACACATACCACACACACACGCACCGACCAATACTCAAAAATCTTGTTTTTGGACTCAGGGGACCTTGAAACATATGGAAAACTTGATATTAGGGTACCTCAATTTTTTTGGAAAGCATTACTTTCCTAACTATGGTATAGGGCAAGAAAAGTAACAAGAAAGATGACATCAATGAAAATGTTCTTGTATCAAAAATGGTGTCTGATTGAAGTTTCAAGTGGAAACTAAAACTTCAATCAGCCGCCATTTTGGATACAAGTATATTAGAAAATGTTTATTGATGTCATCTTTTTGGATTTGAAAAATCCTTCAAAATGATGTACAGCACAACTGGTGTTTACATGAAAAATATTTCAATCAATTATCTATTTAAAAACTAAAACTTCAATCAGCCGCCATTTTGGATAAAAGTATCATAGAAGTTTTTATTGATGTCATCTTTCTTCTTTTGAAAAATCCTTCAAAATGATGTACCGTGGAATGGGTGTTTACATGAAAAATATTTGAGTTACACCCTCATTTAAAAAGATAACTAAAACTTCAATCAGCCAACATTTCGGATACAAGTATCATAGAACATTTTTTATTGATGCTATCTCTCTTGTTTTGAAAAAGCCTCAAATGTGTACCCACAATGGTGTTTACATTTCAAATATTTGAGTTACAACCCTAATTCACCCCCGTTGAAATTCAGTTGAACGTCAAAAGGTGGAGTATTCGACCAATAACCTATCCTGAAAGTTACAGTATTATATCTACAACAGTCTCCAACTTATTGGAGGGTTCCCAAACCCTCCAATAATAACGGTTCATACTCACTCTGAATATCGGATACAAAATAAAAAAACAAAAAGAAGATGTGGGGAAGTGGAAGAGAACCTAATCGAGGTAGAGAAACAGTTAAGAGGAGACGAAGAGGAATGATAAAGATCAAAAGAAGCTACTTACAGTTGCACATGGGAGCATGAGGTGTAGCAGGAGGTGCTGAAGGAGGAGGAGGAGATGGAGAAGGAGAAGGAGTAGGAGGAGAAGGAGGAGGAGTAGGAGGAGGAACAGGAGTGAAATCAAGAAGAATTTGAGGCAGAAGCCACTTATCGGCTTAGCACTATTGAAGTGGTTGTGTGTGGCAGGAGACGAATTTAGTTGAAGCCTTAAACTGAGGCGTCGCTGAGGCGTACCCCTTTTCTACCCCTAGAACCCCATTTCCACCACCCTTTTTCCACCCTTGGAACCCCTTTTTCTCGGGACCTTCTCAACCTTTTTCTTCCCCCTTTTTGCCCTCCTGACCCCTCCAGACGCCCCTTTTTCGCCCCTTGGAACCCCTTTTTTCTCAGGACCTCCTCAAACACACCCCCCTCACCAGGACCATCAAAGCTCACATAGAGCTGATAGAGGAACGATTAGACCACCGACTCTAGAGCCCTGACTCTAGAACAGATTACTACAGAGCCGAGTCGAGTGTAACGAGTCAACAGTGTCCAAACAATGCCACACCTAGCTTTTGTGAGTGGGAACGTTTTTGTTTTGATCACCGGTTTGTTTTGGTGAAAGTTTCATCACCTCCGTTTTTGGTTCTAGTTGACCGAGCGAAGTGAGGTCTAAAGGTGCGTACAGATTATACGCGCCGCGAACATGAGCAATTCACTTTTAATCAGTTGATGCCAAGCTTCTTATATCAGTATCTTACCGATTCTGTGAAAATACAGATATAGTCAGCTGACTAAAAGTGAATTGCTCATGTTCGCGGCGCGTATATCTATACGCACCCTATGATTCAAGTCGACGGTTTTGTAATCTCCTCATGTTTATATGTTTATATTTATATTCCGCATTTACAGCGAAACGAGGCAATGGATTTTCATGAAATTTGACAGGTATATTCCTTTTTGAATTTCGCGTTGACGTATATATAAGGATTTTTCAAATATGGCATTTTAAGGATAATACAAAAGGAAAAGAGTCTCCTTCGAATTGTTCCAGCTTTAGACGACACATACTTGTAGAGGTCTGCATCAGTGAGTGCTTGGTCAGGCAGAGCAATCATCGTCTTCTGCATTGACAACGGCAGC
>NW_024095169.1:0-9248 GCF_014356525.2 Nilaparvata lugens
CTTTAGACGACACATACTTGTAGAGGTCTGCATCAGTGAGTGCTTGGTCAGGCAGAGCAATCATCGTCTTCTGCATTGACAACGGCAGCGTGCTCCGCTTCCCGTCCTCTGTTGACGTCTCAGATAGAGACTTTACCCCTTCTTGGACAATGTCTGCTGACATCTCAGATAAAGTCCTTTACCTTTCTTGGACGATGTGTGCTGACGTTTGTCACGTTACTTTTGGTGGAGTACGCTTAGCCTCTTGCTTGGCATCAATTGGTAGAGCATGAGAGTTATTTTAATAATTATAAAATCTGGTCGTGGTTTTACTAGGATATATCTACTAAATCTTCATAGGCCCAGACATGAGCTTTCACAATAATACTGATAATTTATAAAAAAATATATATATAAAACTTATATCCTATAGTATTGAGGAATAAAATGAATAGTACACCATGAAAAATTTGATACATATTAACAAATATCTCCAAAATAACCTGACCAGAATATATATAGAGCTACAAAAAAATATATAATATACAAGAAACGAAATCAATAAAATATCACAGGTTAATACTATTTTTTAAGTTCTATAGCATGAAACGCTACCATGTGCTTTCATTTCATGATCATATGCATTTATCTGCATGTAGCTTCGACATCAACTTGCTGATGCTTGTCGACTTGGACAATTCTATTTCAAATATAAACTTCTCAAATCAGAGCAGGATAATTGACAAATCAATAATCCAATATATATTAATTTCTATGGTTTCCATAGATTCTTTATAATAATATATTTATCTCAGGGTGCGAGATTTGGCACCTGACAGAAATAGATAGATCAATTCATCTAGTGAATCAGAGCTACATTATATTATCGCACCTTTGTATTATCAGCCTAGAACTTAGTATTCTTTTGATTGTGTATCTTTTGATATATGAATTGACTCGTTACTATCCAATAAAATACCTCTTATACAATCTTTAAACTTGCGCAAGTATTTTTACCAATTTCTTAATTTATAAAACCCTTTTGACGAGCTAGCTTTGATTTCTGATTTCATTTCTGTTCTGAACAAAGCTCAGGCTAGAGCTACTAGAGGACTGTAATTTACTATTTATATAATCAAATACAAACAAGGGGCGAAATTTACTCTTCAATTTGAGCCAGGTTATTTGTACAGTTAAACTCTGCATTAATGAACAATAAAAAAGAGTTTAACTGTACAAATAACCTGGCTCAAATTGAAGATTAAATTTTGCCCCTTGTTTGTATTTGATTATATAAATAGTAAATTACAGTCCTTCAGTAGCTCTAGCCTGAGCTTTGTTCAGAACATTTTTGATCCTGCCAGGCCGGAATGAATTTAAATTTGTAATTTATTGATTAATTCACACACATTAGATTTAAGCAGTTTCGTATTTGTCCAATGTTGGCATGTTGAGAATGGTCTGATCTATGCTCAACTTAAGTTTGTTGTAGCCTTGTTCTAGAGCAAAGTTTCTTGTCAATTTGTATTTGTCTGAAATTAAATTTATTTCAGTTAAAATTGTAATTTTCCTGAACTAGGCTCATTGTGCTCTTTTTCGGGAATTGTTTGTTTGTTGGATTTTGTATTGTCCATTTTGTTATACATGTTAGTGAAGGTTAATCACCAGCATGAATTTGTTTGTTCAATTCAACAAGTTATCGTTTGTTTTTGAGTTGTTGGAAGAACATTATCCAATCATATAGTTTTGTCTTCAGCAGTAACTTATCTTGTGAATTGATAATCAAAGTTTAACTTTGATAACTTACTAGTCGTGATTCTTCCTTTCATCTAGTTTAGAACTCATTCTTGTTTTTTTTTGTCTGTTTGTATTGTCGGGGCTGAATTGTTTTGTGTATGAGTTCAAGATGGAGGAAAATTTACAGAAACAAATCAGGGTGCATCGCGCTAAACTGGAACAATTGTATGCCAGATTGCAAAAAATTTATGACCTGTCAAAAAATGTCTCT
Source organism: Nilaparvata lugens (assembly GCF_014356525.2). Taxonomy (NCBI): domain Eukaryota; kingdom Metazoa; phylum Arthropoda; class Insecta; order Hemiptera; family Delphacidae; genus Nilaparvata; species Nilaparvata lugens. The sequence goes on from NW_024095169.1 coordinate 1,988, forward strand.
GATTCAAAAGTTGCTGAGCAATTTTCAATCTTGTATCCTCGGGTGTCTCAGACCATTTCGGATTATGAAAAGACAGAATTAGTGGTTAATGAGTTGGAACTTGAGTTGAATAAAGACCATGTTGTAGCATTCAACAACTCACATCTAGATCTGTTTCAGTATATTGAATTAGCGGCTAAAACTCTCAAACAGAGAGAGGCGACTGATGCTATTGCTCAATCTTCGGCAGCTTCAGCAGCTAGTGCACAGCTGGTCGTGTCCGAGTCGGTACTGCCCAAAATCGACCTTCCGAAATTTGATGGGAACCAGACTCAATGGTCGGTGTTTTATGAACTATTTAAGGCATTGGTACATGACAACAAGAGTTTGAACGATCAGCAGAAGGTCCAATATCTTGTAAGTAGACTTACTGGACAAGCAGCAAATATTTGTCGTCATTTGCCACCATTGGCTAACAATTATCAAATAATTTGGCAGGCATTATTGACCTGCTATAACGATCCACGGGCGCAAGTCGATGCCTATTTCAAACAAATTTTTGAATTTCGTCCAATAAAATCAGAATCAAAGGCAGGTTGTATTGCGATTTTGGATGGGTTTTGCAGTTCAATCAATGCAGTGAAGAGATTGCGACTCACTGATTTGTCAGACTCGATATTCCTCTATCATGGCTTGAGATTGCTGGATCCAAGTTCTCGTAGAAATTTTGAATCGGCCGTCGTGACAAGGCTATGCCAACTTATACCGATTATGTCAAATTCATTGAAAAGCAAATTAAGACTCTTCCTTCTGATGAGAAACAGACTGAATCGTTTAATATGAGGCACAAAGAGGATAATAAATCAAAGGTGTTTGTGGTTCAATCTAATGATTCATCTAACGATGCATCTAGTAAAAATCCCATTGTCTGAAGTGCTCAAAACCGGTCATCGGTTAGTAGATTGTGCAGTTTCTTGAAAATGACTCCTTGGGATCGTTATTGTTTGATTAAAGGAAAGTTTTGTTGTTTTCGTTGTCTTGATGTGGATCATTTGAGTAGAGATTGTCGTAGTAAAACTCAGTGTGCTCAATGTCGAGAATCTCATCATTCTTTATTGCACTTTTCCAGATCAAGTTCCAATGAAGGTGTTGCGTCCTCGTCGAACTCCAAGGCAGGTGGCACATCACCTATTAGTTGTTGTTCTACATCCAACGATGTAGAAAATTCGACCGTTGTGTTGTCGACCGTCACTGCACATGTTCGAGATTGTAATGATCAGCTTTGTGATGTTCGTTTCTTGATTGACACCGGGAGTCAGTGTCATTTTGTTACAGCCAAATTGTGTCGGCGTTTGAGACTACCATTCCAGCCCATGAAAACCGTTGTTCGTGGATTCGGTGGTGGTACTAGTGAAGTTCGAGGTCGTACTTGTGTGTCGATTCAGTCGAAGTTGGATCCTACCGTCAAGTTTTCGATGGATGCCACAGTGGTAGATAAAATCATCGACAAGTTGCCTTCTTGTGAAATCGACAGATCCAAACTTCATCATCTTGAAAATCTCACACTGGCTGACGACAAATTCTACCTTCCTAGTAGAATAGATGGCATCATTGGTGCGGAGTTAGTTCCTCACTTGCTACGTGGGAGTCCTAGTATAGGTGAATCGCACGAATTGATGACTGTTAAGTGTCTTTGGTCACATTCTGATGGGGAGAGCGCCGATTCTCACTTCAACAACGAATGTGTCGAATTGTTTTACAGCCATCTGTAGTCCATTCGTTAGTAGTCCATCGTTGGATAGTTTTGTGGAACGTTTTTGGGAGTTGGAATCGTGCCCTGCACCAAGCTGTCAACTGAAACCGGAAGAGTTGGAGTGTGAGGTAAATTTTCGGAAGTCTGTACATCGTGTGAATTCTGGTCGTTTTGTTGTTGCCTTGTCATTTGCGGAGCCGCCCAGCAGCTTGGGAGATTCGTATGCTGTCGCCGAACGCAGACTGCTGACTTTGGAGAGACGACTAGAGCTTGACAGCAATACTCGTATTTCATATCATGAAATATTGATCGATTACCTACGTCAGGTCACATGTCGTTTGTAGCAGATCAGACAGACCGAGGTGGTTACTACATACCGCATCACGCCATCGTGAAAGCAAGCAGCACTACCACGCCCATCCGAATTGTATTTGATGCTGGTTCCAGAACATCATCGGGTTTGTCATTGAACCAGGTTCTTCATGCTGGTCCCAAATTGCAGACTGACATTTTTGTTTTGTTAGTTAATTTTCGTTTGTTCCCAATCGCACTAACTGCCGACATTAAACAAATGTATCGACAGATATTAGTGGAGGATTCCTGCCGTCGTTATCAGCGTGTATTGTGGAGATTTTCGCCGGAGGATCCGATCGAAATTTATCAGCTCAATTGTGTTGTTTTTGGTGTTTCAAGCTCTCCATATTTGGCGCTTCGCACCGTCCACCAGCTTGTAGAGGAGGATGGAATCGTTTTCCAGCAGCCAAGGCGAGAATACCAAGAGACATGTTCATGGACGACTTAGTCACATCTGTCGCCACAGAGTCAGAGGCCGCGGAGCTGTATCGTCAGTCCAAGCAGCTGTTTGAGGGAGGAGGTTTCTCGCTCACAAAGTGGACTTCAAATTCACCATCAATGTTGGAGAAATTCTCGGAGGAAGAGAAATCGTTTTCGTACAAGGATTTCGAAGCAGACACTCCTTGGCTATCTTGGGATTGAATTGGCAACCTAGTACTGATCTGTTTCAGTTTTCAGTCAAGAGTGGTGAGGTCGTCGCTACTAAGCGTTCTATTCTGTCAGTGATGGCTCGTATCTATGATCCACTTGGTCTCTTGTCACCGTTTACATTATTTCTAAAATGTCTTGTCCAGAAACTGTGGAAATTAGGAGTGGATTGGGACGAGAAGCCGCCTGAGTCTATATGCACTCTTTGGGAGAATTGTCAAAAAGAGTTGCCTCTATTGTTGAAATTTGCTGTTCCACGTCACGTTGGTTTGTTTCAGGATTCTCACATCAGTTTGATTGGTTTTTGTGACGCATCATTGTCTGGTTATGGTGCAGTTATCTATGTGAAGTCGCAGAAGGAGAGCGAGGAGCCAAGAGTTGTATTATTGTGTTCAAAGTCCAAGGTAGCACCATCTAAAGTTGTTTCAATACCTCGTTTGGAGTTGTGTGCGGCACTCTTGTTGGCAGAACTCATGAATTCAGTAGTCACTATTATTAGTGAACGTTGTCATGTGTCGTATTGTCGCACTCTCTGATTGACAGTCACCTTGTGTTGGATTAATGCTCCATCCGCGAAATGGCAAACTTTTGTTGGTAATCGCGTCGCAAAAATACAGGATTCTTGTATACAGGAGTGGATGCATGTTGCCGGAATTGAAAATCCGCTGACTGTTTGTCTAGAGGTTTATCACCAGTTGAGCTTGTGAACTTTCCGTTGTGGCTCTCAGGTCCATCATGGATAGCAGAGGACGAATGCGATTGGCCCGTCCGAACTCAAATGGAAGAGATCGTGGATCCACCGGAGGCGAAAAAACCGTCAGTGTTGACAGTCACAAAATCTCCTGATTGTAACAGCAATGCAGTATATTCATTGATTGGTCGTTGTTCGGATTATGGTCGTCTTTTGAGAATTGTAATTCTTGTTCTCAAATTCTTACGAATCTTACCCCAATCAGAAGAATCAGATTTCGATGTTGCTGAGAGGTATCTATGTAAAGTGGTACAGAAGATACATTTTTCATCTGAATTTGTGCAATTGGAGAAGGGAGAAGATTGTTCTATGCGCCTACGTCGCCTGTCTCCATTCATTATAAGGTGTGATTCGCGTCGGCGGTCGTTTGTCTCATGCTGGACTGAATTTGAGACTTGTCATCAGATGATCTTACCAAAATCCGACGCTTTCGTATCGATGGTGAATGATTATCATCACAAGAAGAACTGTCATGCTGGACCTTCGTTATTGTTGTCCTTGATCAGACAGAAATTCTGGATACTGTCTGCTCGCTCTATTAATTGTATTTGTGTTTTCGAGTGTAATCATTGTTTCCGTGTTCGACCTAGTAATATGCAATTATATCCACTCCCAACTCAATAGTTGTTGTGCTTGTTGCATTTTTTTTCTTTGTGTTGTTTTTGGTGTTGGTGTTTTGTTCTTTTTGGCATGTCTGGATTTTTTCCTTCTGTGGATTTTTCAGTTTTTGTAACTTGGCTGAAAAATAGTTTTTCAGAGGCGGGGGTATGGTTTGGCCAGAGAATTTTAATTGTAGCGCCAAATCCCTGACTACAGTTCGGCCAATAGCAGGCTTGTTGGCACCAGTGCCGACCGTCCAGCTGTTTTGGCTTGTCGAGAAAAAAAAGCCCAGTTCAGTTTGTCTTGTCTCGTCCCCATTGTTGTGAAGACCGAGTTTGTATATTTGTCATGTGATTTCGATCGGAAATTTCTTGTAATTGATTGTTTGAGTGTAGTGTGTGTGGATTATGAGTATAACAGCGTAAATAGTGTTAAATTGAATTATTTTAAACGGATTTGAATTTATAAAGAATCAGTTTGAGCTTTGTTCGAACATAGCCTGCAAGTTGAACACAGAATCAACGAAAAGACAGCCCGGAAGCCAGACCTGTCTTATTCCCAGATTTTCATCCCACCCTGAACCTAACCAAAACACCTAATAAAGGCTTTAAAGGGCAAGTAGACAAAATTGGATCAAATCAGGTGAGTTTTTGCTTTTTTTATTGTTCATTAATGCAGAGTTTAACTGTTCAAATAACCTGGCTCAAATCGAAGATTAAATTTTACCCCTTGTTTGTATTTGATTATTTGAATAGTAAATTACAGTCCTCTAGTAGCTCTAGCCTGAGCTTTGTTCAGAACAATTTCGAAGCACTAAGGGCGCCCTATCACTATTTCAAATATTATTTACTCACGTGCTGGATTTTCTATGAGCTGCTGATGGCGATCCAAACTCCTGGTGGTCCTGGATTATTTGTGGCCGAAGTCGTCTCTTCCAAGGGATTGAAAAATATTTATTGACTTTTGCTTTACAATTGCATCACAAGTCTTATGAGAAAATTTAGTAATTCAATTTAACTTTAAGTTATTAAAAGGTACAGTAAGATATTGCGCTCTATAATTTTTGGTTGACATCTCATGGTGGTGGTTGGCAGGCAAGTGGGGGATTCTCTTTTCCAATTCACAATTTTTCATTTCCGATTTCCAATTTACATGAAATTTAAATAATCTGTTTCCTCCACCATTCATGGCTCATTCGGGCCATATACAACAATAAACTGTACAACATAATTCATAAATTCTCAACATTTATAGAAATATATACAAATATATTTGAATCAGCTCACAATTACCGCCTATCAATTGCTACCATTTGATTGGTGCATGCAAATTATTATAGTATACATGCGCCTAGGAACCTCCTACTTTTTAATACGTTAAATTATTTTTGTCTGGGTTTTTTAATACATTTTTTACATGCAAAGTAATTTTTTAAAGGTTATAGATTGATTCTCATATTACAACAATTACCCACATGGATCTTTTGGTTCCTCAAGTTGCATACTATTTCGTAACAATAAGTTCCTGTCAAGGTGTTTGGCTAGATTCTATGTTATGCAACTCAGTTGATCATTAGGTCACCGATCAATAGATATTTTATGCCTAACCTCAAATTTTAAATATTTTATATAATATTATATAGGTAGCAAAATTATTTTCTTTTCTATTCGGCCATTGTAAATTTAGCTATGATGCCTGATATTATCTAATCTTTAAACATTATCATCTTGGCGATATTACCTATTATTCCACTTAGACCTATAAATTTCTTCAAATAGGATTTTTATTCATCCCTCCGAAAGTCAAACGTTACACGTTTCCTGGAATTCTTCTTACAACTTTTGCTCTTCCACAAAACTTTGCCTTGGCCTTCATGATGTTGGTGACTGCTAGTGTGCTGCCCTCTCTGTCAATCCCGAGTTCAAAGATGTTGCTACACTCCAAGCTCGCTCTGCCAAGATGTTGTCAGTTACTGCTCGGCTTGCTGTATCACCACTCCTCAAATAGGCAATATCGTGCTCCTTGCAGGCTTGATCGAGTTCGTTGATTCCTGGATCACCTCTTGCTAATCGCTTTGCAAGTTCTAATCCTGGCCCGCAGTACTGATAGCTGGGATTGAAGTTCAACTGGTAGAATGTTGATTGCCTTATTAACTATCGCACTGGTTATGTTCTTGATAGCTGACAAAACTTTCCTCAATACCTCTTTCTCTCTTCTGGGATAGCTCTCATGCTGCTCAGATGAGTTGTCAATTGGTTTTATACCTTCAGGTGACTCTGATGAAGCAAGACCTGAAAGTCTGACCATCTCAGTTTTCAATCTAGTGTGATCCCATTGATATATTTCTCAACGACTTCAATGATAAGCTCTCGGAATCTTTTTTCCAAATATAGCTTGTTCACCCCATCCAAGTCTTCAATTGGATCTTGCATATCTGTCAGTATAGAGTTATTTAGACTTGTAAATGATTGGCTGTCATCGAGACTTTTAAACTTTGGCAGCCATGACCAAATGATATCTTTGCATGTGATCAGAATGATAGTGTCACTATCATTTCGAGGATTTGCCACATTAATTACTCACCTGTGGTGAGCGTTGATATTAGCCAAAGTATCCATAATTCTTCCACCTATAGGTGCCATTGTATATGGGTAGAAACACTCTCAACTGTATGTCAAGATTGAGTAATAACCTTCTTTTTATATTACAATAATTAGTCTGCAGGCTTGTCAACTATGTGGCCACCTTCGACCAACTCTTCTAGAATGGAATTATTTCATTCTCATTTCCAGTGTTGCCAACTGCTCTAGATTGGTCTAACAGTCTCAACCTGTCTACAAGTTTAGTAGGATCATTGTAGTAGATGTATTCGATTTTAGTAGCATTGTTTGCAACCATATTAAATGGTGTCACAAGTCCTCTCTCACTATGCTTATCATTCCTTATCAGTGAGTAAATTGTCTTCTTGTACTATTCATCATTGGAGTTCATGATACATCCAACTGGGTCATAGTTTTTCCAATACAAATTGGTCAAATACAGAATGCGTTTGTATGCATTTGAGTCAGGTGATGTCCACAAGTTGATAGTTAGGCTTCTTTTAAAAATCAGCTCACATAGTCCAGTTGTTTCAAATCAAATTCATTTTATGTTCTTCATCTGCAGGGTCAGTCAGT
>NW_024095170.1:0-6924 GCF_014356525.2 Nilaparvata lugens
TCGTATACAGTTAATAGTGAGGGAGCCAGAATTTAATGTAGCTTGCATGAATAGATCATTCAAATTCGAATCAGAACAATTACTCCGCAGTATCATTAAAATTATTGTAACCGTCATCTAAATCATATAAAAAATCTGGTGTGGCGCACTCACACAACTTTCCTTGCCGTTATGAAAATTATCACCTGACGCTAGTGTTCCCGCGCATCCTGAGTCAACTTTTCAAAGATCCAAGCCAGCTGGTAACAGGACAATGAGGCTGGAGACACACGAATTTTGCTATCTCTTCGTAGTGAATGATTTAATAGAATCAACAGTTGCCAACAGTTTTAATTGAAATACTATAACATTTTCTCGAATTTCGAGCTTATTTTTCATTTTAGGTGAGAATGTTACTGAACATTAATTGAAGAGATTTTCATGCTCAATCTCTTCCACTTGGTATTTTTTGTTTAAATTGTATCTCAAGCCTGATAATTTGGAATTTATAATCGAACTTTGCAAGGATGGTGCAGTGCTCTTGAAATTTTTACAGATATGGGACTTGTGGCAGTTGATAGAGCTTATCGATACTATTCTAGGTATGAATTTGATCAAAATCGTTACAGCTGTTTTCGAGAAATTGCGAAAAACCCTGTTTTTGACAACATTTTCGCCATTTTAGCCGCCATCTTGAATCGCATTGGATCGACATTGTTCGTTTCGGATACTTATAGTGTAAGGATCTTAAACTCTAAATTTCAAGTCATTCCGTTAATTGGGAGATGAGATATCGTGTACACACACACACACCACACACACACACACACACACACACACACACCACACACACACAACACACACACACACACACACACACACACCACACACACACAAAAACACAAACAATACAGTCCAATACCCAAAAACACTTTTTTGGACTCAGGGGACCTTGTATTTTTTATTTTATTTTTTCAATTCTTCACGTAAAAAATCACAAAAGCAGAGCTAGGCTCTAGTGATGTGTGAAATGTCATTTAATTATTCAAATGAGAAAAAGATAGAGAAAAAAAAACATGAATGTGGATCACTTATAAACCCACTGTCATACCCCAACCCAAGGCAAACCAACTATTACATAAATAGAACACTGACAGTGACCATACTATATTGGCAAATCATGTAGAGGCTATCTTCTCAAAAAATTCCTCAACTTTATAGGGACACATACCTATAGAAGGTTTTTAATTTTTCTTAAATAACCAGGAGTAGCACTTTCCTTGACTATCTGTGGTAGGACATTGTAAACCTTGATGCCCATGTAATAAGGGCCCTTCTCCAAGAGAGTCAGCCTGTGCTCTGGATACCTGAGTCCCCTGAATCGCGTGTTATATAAATGCGCCACTTGTCTCTCCTGGAAACGGTCCTTATTTCTAAAAACAAATAGAGCTAACTCTAAGACATAAACTGCCGGGGCTGTAAGGAGGGAATGTTCTCTAAAATATGGGTCTGCAAGAACACCTGTCTGTCAGGCCGAATACTTGAAACGTATAGAAATTTGGAAATTGGGGTACCTTAATTTTTTTCGGAAAGCAATACTTTCCTTACCTATAGTAGTAGGGCAAGGAAAGTAATAAGTCCCATCATTGTTCTTGACATGCTGGCATTTCGTTTGATAAGGCAACTACTAACAATCAACATTATCCATAAAACTATGATTCTGATTTCTACAATTAAAATGCCAAGATTGAAATAAAATACGAGTGATGTCGACTCAATCAACTCAAATCAAGCTTAGTTACAGCAGAGAATAGAGAGCCAATACTTTCATACTTTGTGTTTACAATGACTAACACAATCTCCTTTTCTTCCTTCTTCTCTTGTTCCTTCTTATCCTGTTATTTCTTCTCCTGTTCTTTCTTTTCCTGTTCCTCATCTTCTTCTCCTCCTTCTCCTCTGCCTTCTTCTCCTCTTACTTTTTTCTCTTTTCATTCATTCCCCTCTAACCAAATTCCAGAAGATAATATTGGGGGCATACATACATAGATAGATAGATAGGCTGCCTCTATTTTAACCTGGAGGGTGAAGTTAGGGCGCAGCCAGCCCTCTCTCCCACTCAACCCTCCTATACAATTCCAATGCATCCACATCACAACATAGAGAAATAATTTCTTGAATAGAATAATAAGTAATATGATAGAAAAATAAATAAATCAATGATTGAAAAAAATACAATTCAATTTAAATTATTAGAATATATTTTAGTCTAAAAAAATTTGAGTTTTTTATACATATTAATATTATAGTTGACATACATATAAATGAAAAATTGCTCGCTCAATAGAATACTATAACTTGGCAATGACATGATATTCCTCATCGCAACACAGAAATATGTGACAAAAAACTCAAAAAGCGAAAATCAAGCAAACTTTTGAACAAACTGTACAGTGAGTGAAAAATTATTAACATTATTCTGAACCAGTTACAATAGCACACTCAGTCATCACTACAAAAATAGTTATTGATGAAAACCTTGAGAATAGTCTAGTCTGAGATTTGTGACGTATTTACATCACTTTCAACCCAGCTGATAGCCTAACTTTTTCATTCACTGAATAGACCTGCATAATAATTTTGGCATAAATTAGAATAAATTCGCATTCAAAAATTGAATTCGAAATTTGAATAAAAACTCGGTTCTATGCAGTTTCTATTCGGTACCGAATTCAAACCGAATTACCGTTTCACACTTATCGGAATTTGCCGAAAACGAACCAAAAACGGAACGATCCGAATGAATGTGAAACTATAGTGACGTCCACGTTATAATAGCAATGGATAAAGATAGAAGAATAGTCATGCCGATTCTCTGCATTAATTAATTATATTTCTACTGTCAAAAACATAATTGGCATCTATGTGGACCTAAAAAGGATAGTACCACCGGCTTTGTCGAATGATAGACAAGGATAGCAAAACAAAATTGATCAAATACTGTCATTATAACGTGGACCTCTCTATAGCCTTATGATGCCAGAATTTGATTAACATTGGTGTGCTATCCTTGTCCATCATTTGCCAAAACAGATGGCGCTATCCTCTTCTAGCTCCGCAACGTTGCAAGATTGTTCATCAACAATTTAGAAATATAATGACTCAAAATATTCAATCTCAATCATCAAAATTTACTATTTAATCATTGAAAAATAATTTTCTCTTGGCAGATAAAAATATAATCCACTATTTCTATCATTTGACATTTCATTTCATTTTGTAATAGTATTTTCCTCTGTTGTGAAATTTGTACTGATTTTATTATGTATTTCTAAAGGTGCGTACAGATATACGCGCCGCGAACATGAGCAATTCACTTTTAATCAGCTGATTATATCTGTATTTTTACAGAAACGGTAAGATACAGATATAAAAAGCTTGGTATCAGCTGATTGAAAGTGAATTGCTCATGTTCGCGGCGCGTATATCTGTACGGACCTAAAGATGTTGTAATTTTTTATTCCTGCCAATAAAAACATTTTAATAATGATAATGAAAATAAACAATTAATATTATATCAGATATACCGGTATCAGCTATCCTATATAGAAGGCAGTGGCAGGACAGAGAATCGGCAACGATGTTCCCCTACTGCCTACCCCTACTGCCATTATAACGTGGACCTTACTGTAGTATGTAGATTCTAAGTACAGTATAAGAATAGTAGTCCAGTCAATAAGGACATAAAAAAGGGGGTGTGCTTGCAATTTATATTGTAGTTTTGACTTTTCAATATATTATTTGGGTACATAAGAGAATTCCAAAACCAATTTCTTCATGCAAAATTTCCTTGTGCTAGATACAGAGTGGCCCAAAAACGGGTGCTTCCCATAGAAAATAATCTCATGAACTTATGTCATTGTGCGAAATATCAATGTGAAGGCTATGTAGTTGGTGATGATGGCTGAAGCTGAAAATTAGGTGTTTTTCACAATACAAGGAGCATTGTTGTCAGGTGTACCTGGAAATCTATAAGAGATAGAGCGCTCTACCTGATCTCAGATTGTAGAGCACAAAAATACGCCCAGAGGGATTTTGAATTATACATCTAAATGGTAACACTCGGAAGATATTGTTGATCAAAAACTAAAATGCATCAAAATTGATTTTTTCCTTCAAATTTCACTAATTTTTGAAAAATCATAGCTCAGTTTTCATAAGAGATAGAAAGTTCCGAATGATCTCATTTTCTTCAGAATTCTATAATCTAGGAAAAAGGCGAAAGTAAATTTTTCTGTCCGATTACGAGATTTGGCAGAAATAGCTGAAAACTGGAAAATGAGCCGAAAAAACCAGGTTCTTGGGCCACCCTGTATCTAGCACAAAGAAATTTCGCATGAAGAAATTGGTTCTGGACTTCTCTTATGTACCCAAATAATATATTAAAAATCAGAACTACAATATAAATTGCATACACCAATGTATATAGAGACTGGACTATAGTGATTAAGATGGGACCAGACAAACTAATAACTGAAAAAGTCATCGTCGGTTACTCAAGGTCGCAGCGGTTGAAAAACTGCAACGGATAAAAAATGAATAAATGATAAATGAATAACAGTGAAGATTATTGGATAAGTGACGCAACAAGTGAATTATGAAATTAAATAATAAATCACGAATTACAAAGAAGACAAGTCATAAAACGATAAAAAAGTTTCACAGCAGGAAAACAGTGATGTCACCTTTCATGTTTTGTTGTTTTGTGCTTCGTGAAGCCAATTGCTCATCTTCAACTCTTCATTTTTACTATTTTTCTCATCCTTGTTCATTTTTTTAAACAGAGACGAACACGAAAAATATGATAATTATTACAGCCGTTATAGAGATTATAGTGAGGTCCACGTTATAATGGCAGTATTTGATTAACATTGGTGTTGCTATCCTTGTGTATCATCTTTGTATCATCTTCGTATCATCTTCGTATCATCTTCGTATCATTTTCGTATCATCTTTGTATCAATCATCTTCCTATAGTGAGGTCCACGTTATAATGACAGTATTTGATTAACATTGGTGTTGTTATCCTTGTCTATCAGCATCCTTGTATCATCTTCGTATTTTTTGTATCATCTTCGTATCATATTTGTATCAATCAATTTGAGTCTAGTATAACAAGAAAATTTGATGTGGCGCACTCACACAACTTTCCTTGCCGTTACGGAAATTGATTACCTGACGTTAGTGTTACCGCGCATTTAAAGTCTACTAATTCAAAGATCTGAGCCAGCTGGTGTCAGGACAATAACGCTGGAGATGAACGATGTCTGCTATCTCTTCATAGTGAATGATTTCATAGAATCAACTGTTGCCAACACTTTGCAATTGAAATAATCACATTTTCTCGAATTTCGAGCTTATTTTCAATTTTAGGTGAAAATGTTACTGAACATTAATTGTAGAGATTTTCATGCACAATCTTTTCCACCTGAAATTTTCTGTTTAAATTGTATCTGAAGCCTGATAATTGGGAATCTAAAATCAAACTTTGCATAGATGAAGCGGAGCTCCTGAAATTTTTACTAAGCTCCTGAGCTTATCAATGACTATTTTAGGTATAATTTGATCAAAATCGTTGGAGCCGTTTTCGAGAAAATCGCGAAAACCCCTTTTTTTGACGACATTTCAGCCATTTAGCCGCCATCTTGAATTGCATTTGATCGAGAATGTTCGTGTCGGATCCTTATAGTGTAAGGACCTTAAGTTCCAAATTTCAAGTCGTTCCGTTAATTGGGAATGAGATAGTGTACACACGCACATACACTCAATACACACACACACACACACACACACACACACACCACACACACACACACACACACACACCACACACCACTCACACACACACACACACACACACACACACACACATACAGACCAATACCCAAAAACCACTTTTTTGGACTCAGGGGTCCTTGAAACGTATATAAATTTAGAAATTGGGGTACCTTGATTTTTTTCTGAAATCAATACTTTCCTTACCTATGTTATAGGGCAAGGAAAGTAATATTGCAAGTAAACCAAGTTAACATCATTGAGTCGAATCAAAGCATGCAACAAAGATGCCAAATGTTTTTTTGTCACAGTCATTCTATCTCAGCTGTTTTCCATGCATCAAATCAAGCCGGTAAACAGCTGTTTGCAGAACAAATAAACATAAGATTTTCATCACAGGATACTATACTGTAATAAAACCATATGTTTTCTTTACAGTCGATTATGTTTCCTAGTTTCGAAATAGGAACAGCAAGACTGCTAAAAAAAAAAACACCTACAGCGCTCCAGGTGGAACTTTTGTCAACTTCCACAAAATTCCTGACTCGTGATTTGTAAACTAGGTTATGTTTATAGAATGCATGTAGTAGCTTCAGCACAAGCAGATAATGTTTTCTATTTCATTTTTTTTAGATTATGATGACGAAAAATAGTGTACGTTACTTGGACGTGAATGTCTTTTGCAGTGCTCAAATAAAATTCTAGTCTCGGCTAACGCCTCGACTAGAAACATCACTCTCGCCTGCAAACGGCCCCTTCCCGTTCATGTGACGTGATTTTGATTTTCACCGTACAACATGATGCAAGACATAAGATACTATTTTGTGAATTGTGAGCTTGGAAATTATGTTCTATCATTAAATGCTTTAATGTAGTAGATAGTAGTTATATTTAAGAGATCGTTCCATTTTATTTCAACCACTTCATTCAAAGTTTATTCATTTTCGGGAAAAATTATCTCACATTTCTTGAAAATGTTAGTTGAACAGTTTAACAGTGCTCGAATGAAATTCTAGTCTCGGCTAACGCCTCGACTAGAATATTATATGTGAACAATAACTGCTCCCAAGTGCTTCATGAAGGATGTCCACACACCACATTCAATTACCATCA
>NW_024095171.1:0-8032 GCF_014356525.2 Nilaparvata lugens
CTCCCAAGTGCTTCATGAAGGATGTCCACACACCACATTCAATTACCATCATCAAGTAATTTTATATGATTGATTGTAGCATTTCCTCTCTTTAAATATACTTATATTATGAAGTAGTTCAAACTGCGAAAAAAAATGGGAGGAAGAATCACCAGTATAAATTTTTTTTCAACATGATTCATGACAAGAGAGGGAAAAAATGAAAAATGAAAGATGAGACATAACAGTGATAAATAAAACAATGTTTGCAGATCAAAGCTCAAAGCAAAGGTTTAACTTAAAGGATACAGAAGTAACTACAGTAAAAGGCCATACTACACTGAAATTCATATTCAATAATGGATTAGATTAGATATTAGAACCATGAGCTCTCAGCTTACTACTTTGAATAAGTCTTCTACTTCTAATGGTGGATGAAGCCATAGCCAACTCTTCGTTTGATTTAGGAATTTCTTGAGATTCTGTAGCTTTCTAATCTCATCTGGGAGAATATTAAGAATTAGGTCCAAGGAATAAAAAGCATCTGTGGAAGGTAGTGCTGTTTGGTTTGGGGAGTCTGATTAGCATCCTTGTAGTTTGCCTAGTTATCTGCTGATTTTGTTCAAGATTCCCCATTTGACTCCTATCCCCACTCATTTTATAAAACAAAAAATAAACTTTCAGTACATACATGTATCTGAAAGGTAGAATTCCAAAAAAAACCTGAATAAGTTATTGGAAAGTATGCGTTCGTCTATTAGCTCCAAACATTATTCTAACAATTGATTTTTGTAGGACTATGAGATTTTTAAAATGAGACATGAAGGTAGATGCATAACATGAGATTCCGTATCCAGCCTACTATTGAAAAAAGATAAATACATTACACGAAGAATATATTTACAGGGAAGAATTGACGCAGTTGATAGAAAGTCCTAACCAAGTATAGAGGTACCCTTTTACTTTATTCACATGCAAATCCCAATTTAGACCTTGATCCAATATTAGCCAAGATATTTAATAGAGTCGATTGTGAATTACCTCACAGTCACACTCACAGATCTGCAACCAACCTGATGATACCTGACAGGATCAGTGAAACTAAATGGTGATGATAATGAAAAGTTTATATAGAAGTCTTGCTAGAACAGGCTAGAACTTGCTAGAATCTATCAAACAGATAGATTGTATTCACAAATACATCAAGATATTAGGATAACGAATACAGTGGTTCACTGTATAATACTATAGAGATAAGATAGCATAAGAAAATTAATAATAAATAATATGAATCTCAGTACCTCTTTAAACTAAAATAATTCAAAAGGGTATTGAGTTCTATATTTTTATTTATATTAAAAGTAGACCTGAAGAAAAAATACATAAGAATATGGTATAGGGTGTTAATGTCCCACATTCAAACTATTAACTGAAGCCGATAATCCTAGTAGTTCTCTCTCGTGAAGCTATATGTGACGCTGGCAGAGTCTCTCATACTGTGCCGTTCTTACACTCTCAACCAACCAAACTGTAATAATAGACAGTAGTCGACAATAATCTGCTTCAGTTAACAAAAAATCGGCTTGAAATTTGGAGCATAAACGAACTATAATATCAAGGGATATATTATTTTTCCAGTCACGTCAAAAAATATTGTATTTCAATGATTATTTTTATTTGTAAAAATATTTCTTGTATTTGACTATAAATTCAATTCTCAGACTATCTTTTTTCTATGATAGTACTCTGGTAAACTGAAATCGATGGGTAAAGAGCAAAATGATCTATACCATTGAACAAACAGTATGATTGGTGGTTGAATGGCCAATCAAAGTGAACCAATACTTTGAACGTATGTTTTTGGCATTCATCATCCACTCCCACAGTGTTGAATGGCCAATCAAAGTGAACTGATTGCATCCAACGTCTGTCATTGGTAATCATTATCTACTTCTACAATAAGCCATGTCACGTCACAGCAATGGTGGCTCATTTACTATATTTGGTGCAACGCCCATTTTAAACTAGCTTATTTAGACCAATGACAGACGTTCTAATTGATTGGTCATTCAACTACCAATCGTATTGCTCGCGGAACAGAATATTTCTGCTTCTCTGTACTCTTTCATTTCCTGTTGATTCTCTTTGAATAGATTGATAATGTTTATATAATATAGAATATAGTACCCTTTAAAATTTGAAGAATATAAATAAAACAAGAATACAAATGTTTTTTTTTTATATTTTTCAATTTTAAAGGGTACTATAATTCTATATTAATCACATATAAGTAAGTAGCCCTGAATTCATACATTTAAAAAGATTGATAATGGTTAAACAATGCTGAACCGAAACCGGCATCTCGATATTTGAATATATCTGTAGCTGTGATATCTTCAGATCTTGATTTTAATTTATTATATTTATCGCCCTAAACAATTATTGTTTTTCAGGAAGTTATCCTGAAGATTTGAGGATTCAATCTTTACTACTCTTTCGCATGGAATTTTGAGAGCCTCATTTATGATTCTCGCATGAAAAAATTGGAAATTAAATATTCTGGAACGATTTCCAGGAGTTTTGAACATTTCAACATGGTTTCCTAGTTGATATGATGAAAAACTGTTTCAAATGGTACAATATACAAATTATAATTTCTTCTCCCACTTCTACCCGTTTGTTTATGTTTCTACTTCTCGATTTCATAAGTTAAATCATTTTGCCTTGATTGCTCATATCAGGTGAATACTATTTCTCATTTTCTACAATGTGAACTCACATTGGAAAATCTGGTGTGGCGCACTCACACAACTTTCCTTGCCGTTATGAAAATTGATCAACTGACGCTAGTGTTCCCGCGCATCTAAATTAGTCTACTATTCGAAGATCTAAGCCAGCTGGTGATAGGACAATAACGCTGCAGACACATGAAGTCTGCTATCTGTTCATACTGAATGATTTAATAGAATCAACACTTGCCATCAGTTTGCAAATTGAATAATCTTATTTTCTCGAACTTCGAACTTATTTCCAATTTTAGGTGAAAATGCTACTGGACATTAATTGTGGAGATTTTCATGCCCAATCTTTTCCACTTGGAATTTTTTGTATAATTGTATCTGAAGCCTGATAATTGGGAATCTAAAATCAAACATTGCATAGATGGGGCGGAGCTCCTGAAATTTTCACAGATATGGGACTAGTGGCAGTTGATAGAGCTTATCAATGACTTTTTTAGGTATACATTTGATCAAAATCGTTGGAGCCGTTTTCGAGAAAATCCCGAAAACCCCTGTTTTTGACAACATTTTCGCCATTTTAGCCGCCATCTTGAATTGCATTTGATCGAATTGTTCGTGTCGGATCCTTATAGGGGAAGGACCTAAGTTCCAAAATTTAAAGTCATTCCGTTAATTAAGAGATGAGATATTGTGTACACAGACGCACATACACTCATACACACACACACACACACACACACACACACACACACACACACACACACACACACCACACACACACATACACAAAAACACATACAGACCAATACCCAAAAACACTTTTTTGGTCCTTACCTATGGTAATAGGGCAAGGAAAGTAAAAAGTATAGTAGGGTCATTCCCACCCCACTTCTTGTTCCTTTATCCATGTAAAACTATACTCTAATTGATGTAACTACCGACTTTGAATAATACGGTACATTGACTTCCCTATTTAATATGTGTTACACCAACTAGGAAGTTACATAAAAATAATAGAGTACAGCAAAAGCAGGAAACCCAGCTTCTATCCAACCAGATTGAACTCTGTGCTTTCTTTCTACTACGCTATATCCAAGTCAGGGTTCACTTATTTTATTTCTCTAATTTTCACCCCGGAACTTTTCCAGCGCTGCAGCGGCTACGAAATTGCCTCACATGTTGGTGAAATATTTTTCAATTTTCCGACTAGGTGAACATTTTATGTGCAGCGGAGAGCGCGTTAACTGCTTAATAATGGTGCGAAACGGCAGCCATTAAGGGGAGGATTCGTTTTGCCAGAACAATACTAAAGTAGCTGAGACTGTTTATTGAGTTGGCATTTTTATTCCTGTTTCTAAAAGCTACTTGGGATGGTTGCTGTGATAATATTCATGGGTTAAACTTTCCAATGAGGGAACGACGTTGTTATCGCAAAAGTTGTGTGGATAAATACAGAATAATTAGTTGATAAATTATGTAATGATTTTTTTTTGTCATTTTCAAGTTCCTAACCTCAACACCGAGGATTCAATACAAGATTTGTTGTAAATGTGTAAATTGAATTGAATCATTGATTACCAAATAGTATTCCAAGCAATATATGAGGCAGGCCGCTAACGGTAATGAACATGTGTGTGTGTGTGATGTGTGTGTGTGTGTGGTGTGTGTGTGTGTGTGTGTGGTGTGTGTGTGTGTGTGTGTGTGTTTGTGTGTGTGTGTGTGTGTGTGTGTGTGTGTGTGGTGTGTGTGGTGTGCAAGTTATCAAGTTATCATGCGCGCACACACACACACACACACAAAAACACAAACACACACACAAAAACACAAACACACCACACACCACACACACACACCAACACACCATACATGTTCACCCATCATCATCTCTAGCAAAACATTTCTCTGTATAAATACTTGACAGAATACGGATACAATGAAAATAAATTACCACTGATCTATCACACTGATTCATCCATCAGTATAAACTTACATACTGATATTATAGATATAACTTGATAGGTTTACATGATATGATATGATAGTTTTAACACTTATACTCGTATAATAGGTTGGATCAGATAATATTGCCACACTTCTAATTACCACTATCAGATCACAGCTCACTATCTAATTAGAGGCCAGTAGTTATTTGTTGAAGAATGTGACAAGACACGCCCACAATCCTCCCATACACCGAAACTATTCTCAAATTATTATGCTCGAATATCTCGGATTATCCTCGTACAATGTCCATCCCACTCCTACATGATTAACATTTCATTTATGAGCGTCAAGTGGAGAGTGTTGCAAGAGATTGTACACACTTGGCAAAGTCAGTGCTGAGGGGAGGTTTTAGAATAACAACAGTAGCAGGTTTCGAGCCCCTGGAGGTTTGTGGGAGGTTGGTGAGGCAGCTGGGTGGAGGGGAAGGGTAAAGGACTGTGAGTATTGGGAAGTGGGGGGGGAGATGTGGCCAACCTCAGGAACGCCAATATTAACGCCTTTGAGCGACTAACCTCCGTTTCACCAAAGAGTGTTGAGATAGCTTGAAGCCGAGCAGATTGTTGTTAAGTTGAGCTCAAGCTGTCTTAATAATAGAGGGATTGACTTTTTGAATTTAAATTTCAATGAAGAGGAATGAGGAATGATTCGAACTATAGAAGGCCCTGTATATTTTATTTTTCATGCCTATATATTGAGAGGATCTTAGAAGTTGATAATAGGTCGATTGATAAAAACTAGAATCAAGTGACTAGCAAAATTATCATGGGTTATAGCCTTACAAATACGATTGACTCGAATCCTTGAATTTGCTCTACTAGGACTATAGTGAGGTCCACGTTATAATGGTAGTGGAGGAGAAAGGAGAACAACATTGCCGAACCTCTGTCTAGTCATGTCTTCTATAGACGGTAGCTGATACAGGTTTATTGATGTGTATTTATTAAAGATTCATTCTCGTCTAAATAATCAATTGTATTCTATTGAGCAATAGAAATTCAATCAATATTTTCATAATACATTTTTATTATTAAGATGGAATATTTTGTTAAATAATGATTGATTCTACATTGTTAAAAGACGATCTGGCAACAAAGCAATGCGAGAAAGAGATACCGCTATCCGCTTTGTTGAATGATAGACAAGGATAGTAATACCATTGCTAATAAAACACTGCCATTATAACGTGGACTTCACTATAGCAATTGCTAGCTTTTATTCGATGACCTATTATTGTTATGATAATATAGTTTACATTGTATATTGTCATGATTAACCATTAATAGTGGAGAACTCTATAGTGAGGTATGTGTTATAATGGCAGTGAAGAAAGGTTGAAAAACAGCGTTGCCGATTCTCTGCCTTGCCACTGCCTTCTATGGTGGTACTGAATCCATTTCTTTTTCAATTCAATTTATTTATTCACGTATCATACAGTTTTAACAAAGCAATTACAATAATTATAAAATGAATATTAGAACCCACATAGACTATTACGTCCGTGTGTGGGAGCAGTTCTTAAGATTAGCTGTGTTGCAATGAAAATATTGGGATATAAGTATACGATACATACCATACGGTAAATGAAATAAAAATAGATTATATATAATATATTTTCTATTTTAATTATTTGGTGTATATATTTATCAAATATATTTATTTAATATACATCCGGTGTACCTGATGTAGTATTTTACTATTTATCCTTGTTCCATACAAACAATATTATTGTATGTATTTGTCAAGGAAATATATTTTCAATGATTAAATAATAAACATCCATAATTGACATAAAACATTCTATTAATTCATTATATTTCAACATTGTTACCATAATTATTTGTATCTAAACAATGTTAAAATATAATAGAATAGGGCTAATATTAAATATTAAATATTAAATATTAATTATATATTAATATCAAATTAAATTAATATCTTCTTAGCTGAATGATACACAAGGATAACAACACCAATGCTAATCAAATACTGCAATATTATAACGTAGACCACACTATATATTGCTATGATGATGGTGCAGCTATGGTAATATATATTATGATTCAATCAATGATGATTGATGAACCTTCGATGATCTATAGCTTATGATGAAGCTATTATGAAATAGCTACGATGTATAGCTAATGGTATAGTAACTATGATGGATAATATCTGAGAATTAAGCTTATTCATTGAAAATATAAAGCTTTTAATAGATAGCATCCAGGTGCACGCTATCATCAGAGAAAACTAGACTGTTTAATCCATGCTACAATCTTCAAGGTGTAAGTTAATTTTGATGCCAGGAGCATTGGAACTCAATTTAATGGAAAATTAAAATTTTAATGTCACTAATCAAGAAGAGGAGTTGGAGTTTCATTGTTCAATTCGTATATTATCATGGAATTCATAATTTATTCATTCATACAATCAGTATATCATCAAAATGATAGGGAGAGGGAAAATAAGGAACTTGTGCTATTCCTCTCCCAAATTTAGATAAGGATGCACATAGCCCAAAATACTTAAATAGGTTAAGTCTTGTAGGTCTTCACAAAATTTTCAGTCCTCAAACATTTTCACAAAGTAGATTCTCAAATTTAAATGTTCTGATAATTTGTTGAGGTATTATCCAAATGATTTGAGTGTTCAAATCACAGATTCAATCACTTTGTTTATTTAGTCTATGGTGCAAATGCAATCAATGCAACTTGATTAACCCACCCCAAGAATTTGCAACTACATATCTTGTTCAATCTATGCAACTCGAGGGATTATACCTAATTCAAGAATGTGCAAATATATAAACGTATCCAATCTATGCAACTCGTGAGGATAAACCTATTCTAGGAATTTGCTGTACGATGATAAACCTATTCAATCTATGCAGCTCGTATGGATTACCTATTCCAAGATTTGCAATATATAAAACGTATCCAATCTATGCAACTCGTGAGTTGTCCTATCCAGGAATTGCTGTACGATGATAAACTATAAAAACCTATTCAATCTATGCTACTCGTATCGATTAACCTATTCCAAGAATGTGAAAAATTTATAAACGTATCCAATCTATGCAACTCGTGAGGATAAACCTTTCCTAGGAATGTGCATTGCGAATCCCAGCCGATGATAAATATCCAGGAGCATTGTTGGAAGGGCAATAAATCGAGGAATGGAGTCGGCCTGGCATCATTATGCATGGAAATCAGCCGATGGTGTTGGCGCAACTGATTGAATGTTAAAAGCCTTCACTTCTCTGAATTCTATAAGAATCTAATTTGTTTCTTGATTTGTCCCTACCTACCTCC
>NW_024095172.1:0-6703 GCF_014356525.2 Nilaparvata lugens
ATTCTATAAGAATCTAATTTGTTTCTTGATTTGTCCCTACCTACCTCCTTGATTGAATAAATCGTCAGTTGAAAAAATCAAATTAACGTTTTGGTAGAGTGTCACTGAGAAGGATATTTTGTATAGGCATATTCTTTCCAAAGAATGGACATCGATTCGTACAAAGCTCCGCCAATTTATGATACAAGACAATAGGGGTCTATTATATCAAAGGAATTTCTAAATTCCATTTTTTCCTTATCATGTACAGTTCAGTAATTTAAATCGGGGCACCGAGCTTCGCTCGTTATTTATTTATTGACTTTTGATAAACCGAACACAATATATTCTTTAAAATTATTGGGGAAGTACTAAAGCTGCGTTTACACCAAAGTTATTAACAAAATGTTAATAACTTAATCCTTATAGATTCTATTAGATTGATCGGAACTTGACAAACACATATGTTAATCATGTGTATGATAAGTTATGTTCAATGTAATAGAATCTAAAAGGACGGAAAAATAAACATTTTGTTGATAACTTTGGTGTAAACGAAGCTTAACAGGCACAACCCAAAACTGTTTTTTTTCAAATTTTGATTTATACACTATAAGTAGTCCAGAAAGTAGGTTATGTTCCATACACTTGAATTCAGGTATAATTTTCTGTTCAAACATTTGAAAACAAAAAATTATTATTTAGATTATATACAAACCAAATCGAATAACAAAAAGCACTCAGTAATCACTTGAAATTGTCAAATAATGATCAACATCGAAAATTATGATATACTCTAGTTTAGGATGATCATCATGTCATGTCAACAAATCAGTATGTTGATTAAATCGATTAAAAATTGTCTAGCTAGATTTCTCGCTGATTGATTATGATTATACAGCTGGAAATAATGCTCTCTCTCCAACACAGGCACACGCATCTTCTGTTATCGAGAGACGACGAAATTATCATCTGTTTTCCAAGGATGAATTATCCTTTTAATGTCGTTCAGCGAGTTTTCCTAAGAATGAGACCTAGTGCAATCGAATCTTTATATCATAGACCTACTATGTTCCAAATTTCGTGAAAATCATTGAAGCAGTTTTCGAGATCCGTAAAACATAAATAACCAGATACAAAAAAATAACCAGATTTATACAGAAATTGCTCGCTTAATATAATAGGATTATTACAGTTTATATTGTGTATATTCATATGAAATTGTATTGTAAGCTATCATACATTAGTTTTTGAGCCAGTATTTATTGTAATCTGCATAAATAAAGCACTCAATCAATCAATCAATCAACCTACCATTCAGTGCATTGTAGTAGTCAATATTACTGGAGTTAATAGTTGTTGTACTGCTTTGTATTAGTATAGTTCAAGAGCAACCACTCCACAAATACCAAAACGTTTGTAAAATAAGTGAAAAGCAAACACAATTACATTAATCGTTATATTATTATTCATATTCCAATGATTATCAATGCAAAACACATCCTGTTACAAAAAGCTGTAGCACAGTTAAATACAATGTGCCAGTCCACTGCCTTGAGAAAATTTTTGTGTTATGATTTCCTCTACAATCCAACTAACACACTTCCTTCAAACACATGTGATGTTAATATTAGCTAATTCACCTAATTAGATGTTTATTCAGATCATAGGCTGCACCTCTCTCTAGAATTTAGTCATGATGTAGTAATGACCAAATAGGATGATGCAATCTTCTGACTTC
The DNA here is from genome assembly GCF_014356525.2 of Nilaparvata lugens. Classification (NCBI taxonomy): domain Eukaryota; kingdom Metazoa; phylum Arthropoda; class Insecta; order Hemiptera; family Delphacidae; genus Nilaparvata; species Nilaparvata lugens. The sequence continues at coordinate 1,721 of NW_024095172.1, forward strand.
TTCTACTGACGTCTTCTTCTTCTTCTTCTTCTTCTTCTTCTTCTTCTTCTTCTTCTTCTTCTTATTCTTCTTATTCTTCTCCTTCTTCTTCTTATTCTTCCTTCTTCTTCTTCTTCTTCTTTTCTTCTTCTTCTTCTTCTTCTTCTTCTTCTTCTTCTTCTCCTTCTTCTTCTTCTTTTCTTCTTTTCTTTTCTTCTTCTTCTTCATCATCTTCTTCTCCTTCTTCTTCATCGCCCCTTTCTACTCCTCCTACTTCTCCATCTCATCATTCTACTTCTCTTTCTTCTCCATCACCTATTTCTTATACTTCTCATTGTTGTTCTTTTCTCCCTTTTTCTACCTCTTCTTAAACTTTGACTTTTTTCTTTTTTTCCTTCACCTTCTCATCATTTCCACATTTCACTTCTTACCTATTCATCTTCTTCACCACTTCCTTCCACTTCTCCCTCTTCGCAAATAACTCATTATCTACTTCTGCTTCTGTCAAATCCTTTTCTCCATCTTCTCTATTCCCTCTTCCTTCATGTATTTTTCTTTTAAATACATTCAATTTATTTATTTATTACTAGCAGGTAACCTGCGCTCCGCAAGGGTCTATTTAAAAGTTGACAAACTGAAAACTTGACGTAATGAAATCTTGAAAAATTCAAAATCGCTCTATAACCATCATCGATTGACTAAGAATCTATGTGCGAAATTTCAAGTTAATCAGTTGAGTTGTTCAGACGTGATGATGCGTCAAACATAATTTTCCTATCCCGTGTATAAGCCAGTTCTTTTGTTTATTATACTGTAGTATAGATGTGATGATACAACATGCTTATCATCAAACTGATTGCAAAATTCATTCATTGGATGGCAGAGAAAATAATTTGAATCGGTTGTATTCAAACATGATAATAAAGGAACTCTCGGAGCTTTCTCTTGATGGGATACTTTTTGACTCTCTGACAGATACTTTGAAGGGGTATGCAGGAGTTCTATTTCTTGAAGATCAAAGATTGGCGTTGGATTCAGCAATCTGTCCTCTTAATAGAAAAATAAATCCTCTTTTAAATCTAGGAGAGCAGCTTAGGATGAATATACCATTTGCAAAAACTAGAATTCTAACCCAGCTGCGACTATAGTGAGGTCCACGTTATAATGTCAGTGAATAAAGATAGAAGAGCAGCGTTGCCTGTTCTCTGCTTTAATTAATTATATTTCCATATTGTCAAAAACATATTTAGCATCTTTATGCAGCTAAAAAAGGATAGTACCACCTATTTTGTGGAATGATAGACAAGGATAGCAACATCAAAGTTAATCAAATACTGCCATTATAACGTGGACCGCACTATAGCATCAGGCAAGGGAGTATACCTGTTTAAGAAAAGAGGAGTTTGTATTAACTCTACTAGAAACTGCCCTATTTGTAATTACGGCGAATTAGAAGCTCTTAAACATTTTTTGTTCCGCTGCCCCATGTATAGAGGATGTAGAATTCAATTTTTGGAAATATATAGTCGTAATATAGTGAATAATGAGGACAGGTTAATGGTATTACTGTCGAATCTGACGGAGGAAAAAATAGAGTTTTCATCTATGTGGTTAAAGCATTAGAAAAAATCTGGTGTGGCGCACTCACACAACTTTCCTTGCCGTTCTGAAAATTGATCATCTGGCGCTAGTGATCCCGCGCATCTCAAGTCTACTATTCAAAGATTTGAGCCAGCTGGTGACAGGGCAATAACGCTGGAGACAAACATGAGGTCTGCTATCTCTTCATAGTGAAAGATTTAATAGAATCAACAATAATTTGCAATTGAATAATAACATTTTCTCGAATTTAAAGCTTATTTTAAATTTCAGGTGAAAATGTTGCTGTACATTAATTGTAGAGATTTTCATGCTCAATCTACTCCACTTGATTTTTTTTGTTTAGATTGCATCTGAAGCCTGATAATTGAGAATCTAAAATCGAACTTTGCATTGATGGGGCGGAGCTCCAAAAATTTTTACAGATATGGGACTTGTGGCAGTTGATAGAGCTTATCGATGACTATTTTGGGTATGAATTTGATCCAAATCGTTGGAGCCATTTTAGAGAAAATCGCGAAAAACCCTGTTTTTGACAACGTTTTCGCCATTTCAGCCGCCATCTTGAATCGCATTCGATCGAAATTGTTCGTGTCGGATCCTTATAGTGTAAGGACCATAAGTTCCGAATTTCAAGTCATTCTGTTAATTGGGAGATGAGATATCGTGTACACAGACGCACATACACTCATACACACACACACACACATACAGACCAATACCCAAAAATCATGTTTTTGGACTCAGGGGACCTTGAAACGTATAGAAAACATTAAATTAGGGTACCTTAAAATTTTTTGGGAAGCAATACTTCCCTTACCTAAGGTAATAGGGCAAGGAAAGTAATGAAACGTATAGAAAACATGAAATTAGGGTACCTTAAATTTTTTTGGAAAGCAATACTTTCCTTACCTATTGTAATAGGGCAAGGAAAGTAATAAGACAAATGATATGTGATCAGTTGAGAGTGATCAGATGCTATTATTTAATTCTCATAGGAAATATTGTAGTATAACCTTTACCATCAAAATTGTGTAATATTGTTGTTTATTATATATTGTTATGTAGAGAGTTTATTTTTTTACTATGTTTGTTGGCCCAACTCTATTTGTATGATTAATGTGAACAAATAAATTGATTATAAAAAATAAAAAAGGACTCTTTATTCGAGCTAATCATATTTTTGGTCAATCAGTTTGTCGCAAATTCATATCAAGTAGACAAATTTGAACTCGCGTTGTTCTTCTATCGTCCGGTTGATTTCTGAACCTATAGTTTCGAAATGTTTATTCGTCGGACAACTGGTATACCGGTCATTCATTTTGTGGATAAACCAGTAGCCACCTACTTCAGGTAGGTCGATTATTCCAATGGAATATTTCGACCACTGAAATCAAGAAGGAAAAAAAGAAATGAGCGAGAATGTTTTCGTTGATAGAGCGTATCTAATGCGTCCAAATTGTAACGTCTATCGAAGATTTATTGATCTATTAGATCTGGAAACAGGACAGCCTTGGATCGTCACTACCCATTTACCTAGAATACATATAGGTATTATAGGTAAGAGGTATTATAGTTACATTGGTCACTACACACACCAATGGCAGTATTTGATTATTATTGGTGTTGCTATCCTTGTCTATCATCCTTGTATCATATCTGTATCATCTTTGTATCAACTTCCTATAGTGATGTACACGTTATAATGGCACTAATTGACTGACATTGGTGTTGCTATCCTTGTCTATCATATTTGTATCATCCTCGTATCATCTTCCTCTAGTGAGGTCCACGTTATAATGGCACTAATTGACTAACATTGGTGTTGCTATCCTTGTCTATCATATTTGTATCATCCTCGTATCATCCTTGTATCACATAAATTTTGTATCATCCTCGTATCATCCTTGTATCACAAAAATTTTGTATCATCCTCGTATCATCCTTGTATCACATAAATTTTGTATCATCCTCGTATCATCCTTGTATCACATAAATTTTGTATCATCCTCGTATCATCCTTGTATCACATAAATTTTGAATCATCCTCGTATCATCCTTGTATCACATAAATTTTGTATCATCCTTGTATCATCTTCCTATAGTGAGGTCCACCTTATAATGGCAGTATTTGACTAACACTGGTGTCGCTATCCTTTTCTATCATTCCACAAACCAAATAGCGCTATCCTTATCTAGATTCGCAACGTTTCCAAATCGTTTCTCAACAATGTAGAAATATTATTATTGAACAAAATATTCAATCTCGATTGTATATTTCATCATTTAGTCCTTGAAAAATATTTTTTCTTAGCGAATGAAATTTCATAATGAGAATTAAGATTCAATGCAATAATTTAATAACAATAATTTGTGCCTAGTGTGAAAGTTGTGTGTATATTTTTGGCTTCAAAATTTTCTGAAATAACTTAATTTATTCAAAGTGCGGTAATATAAAGTTCAATATTCGACTATAATTTGGTATCTTAATCATTCTAAATTCAAAAATTTTGGCTCATATATAATTTTGGACATAACTTTGAACTTTAACTTTCCTCAGTAAGAACATAACCTATTTTTTCGGACATTTTATCATTTATCAAAATTTGGGAACAGAATAGTTTTGGGCTATGCCTGATGTTCTATCCCGATCATATTCATATGATTTGTAACTGTATCAATAAATAAATAACTATAGATTAATAATATTGTACATGAATCGGCGGTGTTTCAACTAATAATATTCGATTTTCTGAAGAGGATATAAAATAATATCATCCCATCAACACACGACCAAGAGATGGGAAGGAGAGAATAAAATCATATTTTAGAATTATTCATCTTGACGAATGAAATAAATATAAATGATTATTCTAAACAGGATTGAACAGTTAATATTACATCAGATATACCGTTATCACCTATCCTTCCATAGAAGGCAGTGGCAAGGCAGAGAATCAGCGATGCGGTTCTTCTTTCTTTCTCTACAGCCATTACAACGTGGACATTATACTATAATACACTTTTCTGACCAAAATTGCTTCAATAATAACAGTATAGGTGGTACTGCAGGTGTGGAGTATATATAACTTCATATATAGCTATAAAAAATATACTATTTTTATACCTATATATGGAGATATATAGATATATAATGTGAGCTGAGGTGTGTGTATTCCCTGGTGTACCTCAATTATTATTGTTTTTACTGAAGTGTCGATTTTGGCAGCAGGTGTCGGAAGATGATGAGATGATTATTATGATGATGGTGTGTCTCACTCTCTCAGACTTTCTTTCTCTTTCTCTCTCTCTCTCCCAGAATTTGGAGAGTCTAGTGTAAGAGAGGGCCGGCTGCTCCTTATCTTCACTCTCCTAAGATTTAAATAAAGACACTAAGTGCTAATC
>NW_024095173.1:0-8080 GCF_014356525.2 Nilaparvata lugens
ACTTGAGGAGATAAAGGCTCGCTTGTTATGACGACAATGTTTCCTTCATCACCTTTGTAAGCACCCAAATTACGTCAAGTAATTCAAGACTTGCTCTTTCTCCAAGATTTCTCACTCACTCTAGCACAGTCTTCTTTTCCTCTATATTGTACCACTCCATCTCACTTCTTAACAATTATTTATCATCATATTTTAATATTTTCCTTCCTCTCTTGTTTCCTTATGTTTTGCATCCACCTGTCCTCGTCACTTTATTTGTTTTCTTCATCCTATTCTATCTTTATTTCTCCCCTGATTCTATCCTTCTCCCACCTCTTTCATTATATTCACGTGTGCTTTGAATTCTCATCAGCTAGAAGTACGTCACAAATCTAGTCCAACTTTGCTACTTTCTCTTTCTTTCTTTACCACCTTTCTTTACCATTATCCTTTTTCCGTTATTCTTCTAGTATAGACTGAATAAACATTGAATTTGTTCTTCTAGCTTTTTACTATTTCTTCTACCTTCTCAATCATAATTTATCTGTTGTTCTTCCACGTTTCGCTCTCTTTATTATTTTTTTCTCTACTTTCTCATGCTCTCATTTTTCTTCTTATCCTCTTATTACTACTTCCTCTTTCCCTTCCGTTATCCTCCGTTACATCCTTCTTATTCTTCTTCTGCCTTAATTTTATTCACTTCCTAATCAGTCTCCTCATTGCCTGATTTTCTCACCTTCTCAATCACAAGATCCTATTTTATATTCTCTCTCTACTTCTTTCATTCATTCAATTTTTAAAAACTTCTATTCATAAAAAATTTGGTAGAAAGGTAGTTTTGGGCTATGCCTGTTGTCAATCATATTATGGTATGTATTGTATTATGGATTGATTTGTGATTGGAATAAATATTAAATAATTTATAAATTAATTAATAAATTAAATTAAATAAATGAAATTTTCTGACAGATGTTCTATGACAGTGTCAACTAAAATAGCTTCATTTCTAACAATTATTCTAGATCATGAAATATCCATCCTAATTCCACATGTTATGATTCCCGTTCGCTTTCTCTGTTTTCTTCTCCTTTTTTCTATTATGCATCTCATTCTTCTCCACCTCCTTCTTCTCTATTATCTCCTTTTCCTTCTTCTTTCTAATTTGGATAACACTTTTGCTTTCTTCAACCTGTTATCATTCCCCTTCTCTCTTCTCGTCTTCTTCGTCCTTTTATCCCATTATGCATCTCATTTCCCTACCTCCTCCTTCCCCAACTTCTCCTTCTACTTCTCTTTCCCCTTCTCCTTCTCTTTTTTCTTCTTCTTCTTCTCCTCCATCGCCTCTTCCTTCTCCAACTTCTCCTCCTCCTCTTTCTTTCTCTCTTGAGTCGACAGTGAATGTTAATTATTTTCTCGTCGACTGGCTGTTAGCTGTTAGCTCTACTCACTGCTTGCCTTGCCAGAGGACATCACGGCATAAAGGCGAAACATGAAGCAGAATACTGAATAGTTTTGGAAAATTTATGACGCTAATTAAATTTTAATTACCATTATTTTCTTGCCGTCGGCTACATCACTCTCCTAACACTTGTTCCTTTCACAGTTTTACAATGTCTTCTATTCACATTGCTTCTTCTGTCGACATGGGATTCCTCCCCTCTCCTATCTCCTCTCTTTCTCTCTCTCTCTCTCTCTCCTCTCTTACTCTCTCTCTCGCTCTCTCTCTCTCACTCTCTCTCTCTCTTTCTCTCTCTCTCTCTCGGTCGTGTGTTTGATGGAACGATATTATTTCATAACCTTCTTAAAGAATCGACAATTATTTGTTGAAACACCGCCGATTTATGAAGTTGAATTAATTACATTACAATTTTATATTATCGTTATTCCAATTGCATTCAATCTTTATTTTCTTTGATTAATTTTAATTATCTTCAATTTGTATAATTCGTTGAATAATTAGTATTACCGTCAATTAATGTAAATGTAACATACATAGATAAGAAATCTAATCTAATCTAATCTAATCTCTCGCTTCTTTCTGTCTTGCCTTCTCATCTTTCCCTGTTCATCATGAAAATTTCCCACTTTAGGACAGATTCAACTGATAACAAATTTTCTTTTTATTGGAGTATCGTTGATGAAATGCTCAGTCAGTTAATAACTGGGGCTAGAATGAGCAATACTGGTAGCCTATCATAACTATTTCAAGATTCATATACCTTACCATTCAATTTCAATTCAATTTCGATTTATTAAAAACACCAAAACAAAATACAAAGAATTACGGAACAAATAAACACAATAAATGTTACAAATATGAAAAACCATGGGCTTTGTGTTTGGGTGTGTTGGAGAAAAGAAAAAAAGAGAGGAAGATACCTAGCCAACTATGGTTTCCCATGTAATAGGCAGGCAAGAAGAGAAGAGAATTAATGAGGAAAAAAGGGAAGGAAAATGGGGGAAGGAAGAAAACAGAGGAATAGGTGCTCAAAATAAAGGTAAGCAGTCCACTGAAAAATGAAAAAAACTAATGAAAAAACAATGCTGGAGCAAAATCTCGAGTCATATATCTAAATGGAATGAACCTCAGTCAATGTTCAGTATTTGACAATGAAGTCATCATCATCATCGTCATGGATTAGGCTTTCAAGCCTGTTCCGGCGTCCATCTCTTCCTCGGTCTACCAATACTTCTTCTGCCTATTGGCTTGTGGAGTGGGGCATTCAATGGGAAACGGTCTTCAGGCATTCTAAGGACATGATCTGACCACTTATGTCTATATGTTTTTATCAAACTCAACACTGGTTGGACATCACATTCTCTTCTTATATTTTCATTCCGAATCCGATCCTCTCTTGTGCATCCTTTGACTTGTCTAAGGAAACGCATCTCTGCTGACTGTATTCTTGATTCAAGCTTCCTTGTCAGTACCCATGCTTCACTTCCGTAAGTCAAAGTGGGTATCGCCATGAAGACAATGAAGTATGGAATAATATGTTTCTGTAGCATGATATGAGAGAAAAATTGATCAATTCCAGTAGTTATCATGGCTATCAGTATATGAATACAGGATCTTCACAGTTTATCTCTCAATCTTGAATGATATGCGTCTATCATTTCCTCCAGTATATATTTGCATGATGTTTTCATTTCTCAAAGTAGTCCTTGTAGCAGCCTCCACAATTAGTTCTTCTATTTTTAGTTGTACGAGTCATCAAAATAATTTCAATCAGTATTTAAATGCTCAATAGCTGCTTTTGAAATTACCTTAATTGGAAATACATCGAGTTTCAAGTCTGTCAACAGTCAATATTATCTATATATACAAGTGGAATGGCACTCATTCACTGACTGACTGACTGACGGACTGACTCACTCACTCGCAGAACTAAAAATCTACCGGACCAAAAACGTTCAAATTTGGTAGGTATGTTCAGTTGGCCCTTTAGAGGTGCACTAAGAAATCTTTTGGCAATATTTAAACTCTAAGGGTGATTTTTAAGGGTTTAAAGTTCGTCTTTTAACATGTATATTCTTCTTATTCTCTTTATTATAATTGAAAAATGTCCATACCATATGTTAATATAGAACTATAATCTAGAGAGAGTACCTCTTCGAAACAGTTGTTAACTGGTAACTAAATTAATCATTTTGTCAGATTGGCATTAAGTTGAGTTGACTTTGTTAGGTTGGCACCAAGTTGAAGATTGAAATGCATTTATCGCGGGAAAATTGATTGGGCACTGCTACTTCAATCAGAGCTATTCCTGGGAATATTATATTACTAGCCGTCAGGCTCGCTTCGCTCGCCATATCAGTTTAGCCAGAAGTTTAGTCTGGACCCCCGACTGGATCGTCCTAACAGACGATAAAAATGCTTAAATGAAAAATGTAGGCGAGCGAAGCGAGCCTGCTGATCTCATTATTGGACGATCCAGTCGGGGGTCCTGGGGGCGGAGCCCCCTGGCTAGACTGATATGGCGAGCGAAGCGAGCCTGACTGCTAGTACTTTTAATATAACTTAATCGGCTGTTGAGGCTACTCTTGTGAAGTATGAAATCTTATTATAAATTCTTACTCTCAAAAGTTCCAATCTTTATATCACCAATATATCACAGTGAGAAACTAGCAGTCTGAAACTATAACAGGAGGAAAGATCCAAGTATGAGGACATTTCGAGATGAGAATATATTTCGAAAACTTCACGAAATTGTAGAAATCATAGGCTAGTACATACAATGTACTGCTTTTCAGGTGAAAAGTCCGAGAACGGCTTAATTTCTCATACACAAAGGTAATTTGACGGTGGGTGTGATTGGATATCCTACTCAAATTGAAAATTCTACTTTACTATGAGTTTAAAAATTTGGTACGCCATATTGAATGGAACTTAATTTTTTTAAATAGGAAGGTGGTCATTCGATACATGATTTCGATACCGAATTTCAAGAAAAAAATGAATGACGAAAACCGCACATCGATATCTCAAATCGTTCAAAGATATTCACATTACTAATCAATACCACTTATGTATTTCATTTCTGATTCACATGGTATTGATTAATAGGGCCGGTCTCCTAGCTCGGGATTTAGCTGAGTCCTAGACTTTAAACAGCTGGAGTCAGAAAATTGGCTTTCCAAAACGGGGCGTAGTCGCAGCTTTTATAACAGTGGTCGTAGTTTTTATTTTCTCATTTCTATAATTGGAAACGTTTTTCCTTGACGAAATTAGACATTCCTAAATAATTCAAAGTAGCTGAAACATTACACTATTTTCTCTTTATTTTATTTTGTGTTCAATTTTGTAGTTTTTCGAAATTTAATTCAAACGTGACTATGACAATGACTGCGACTACGCCCCGTTTTGGAAAACTAATTTTCTGACTCCAGCTGTTTAAAGTCTAGGACTTAGCTAAATCCCGAGCTCGGAAACCGGCCCATAATGTTAATATCTTCTATACGGTTTAAGATATCGATGTCCATTCATTTTTTCTTCAAATTCCGTATCGAAATCATGTATCGCATGACCAACTTCCTATTCAAAAAAATTAAGTTTCCATCAAATTACCTTTGTGTATGAGATATTAAGCCGTTCTCTGACTTTTCACCCACTCTGTACGTACATACATACACTCGTAGCCTACATACACATCGATTTTTGGACGTCCGATTTTATGTCGTCCTCACTAATTTTATTGGAACATTCTATTAGTTTACAAACACATGAATCATATGTGTACATTAACATTTATATTGACAAACACATATTATGTATCTGCACACATCATGAGTTTGACAGGTTCCATTCAATCTGGTAGGAATTGTAATCACGACAAAATAGGAAATCGGATGTCATAAAAGCGATGTTTGTGTAAACGGTTTTATTCTTCAACTTTATTTGCCTATTCACAAAAATCTGGTGTGGCGCACTCACACAACTTTCCTTGCCGTTATGAAAATTGATCACCTGACGCTAGTGTTTCCGCGCATCTCAAGTCTACTATTCAAAGATTTGAGCCAGCTGGTGACAGGGCAATAACGCTGGAGACACACGAGGTCTGCTATCTGCTATCTATTCGAAATTGTTCGTGTCGGATCCTTATAGGGAAGGACATAAGTTCCAAATTTAAGTCATTCCGTTAATTGGGTGATGAGATATCGTGTACACACCCACACACACACACACCACACACACACACACCACACACACACACACACAACACACACACACACACACACACACCACACACACACACACCACACACACACACAACACACACACATACAGACCAATAACCAAAAACCACTTTTTTGGAGGGACCTTGAAACGTATAGAAATTTAGAAATTGGGGTACATTAATTTTTTTCGGAAAGCAATACTTTTCTTACCTATGGTAATAGGGCAAGGAAAGTAAAAATGAATCCATACTGTAACGTGTAACCTCAATTTCTCCAGTCATGAACAATAAGATATCCAAGCCATCAAGCCTATTCCAAATCAATACCTCCTGCAACCATATATCTTAATTCTACAATAATCTCCTCCATAAACCGTGTGACATTTTAATGACACGAGAATATCAAAGTGAATTACAGCATGAGGCCTATGCACTAGTGTGTGAGAGATAGAGAGGGTAAATGTCTCATGGCGAAACCCCATTACAGTGCACTACTCTGACACTTGGCAAATTTATAATCCTGTTTTATGTGAACATTATTCCTCGACCGAAATAATTAGAGTCCCCCTTAATTACCCCACTATCCTTATGAGGGCGCCGACATTATAATATACGACTTACTTCGGTTTTACTTGAAATCTCCTCTCATACAAAATTAAAACCATTAATCACTTATGGAAAGTGAACTAGTAAAAAATTGTAATTTCTAACAGATAATTGTAATAGCTTTGTTAAATCCTGAGCTACAAAGTTGTGTAAAAGTAACTGAAACAAAGTGTGCCATTAAATGCGGTAGGTACTTAGTTTTAAGTTGGAGTTTGCACTTAATGATGTGCTATTAAATTTTAAGCACTTCTCAATAGATTAATGTGTGGTCAGAGAGGCCTACGTTATGATTATGACTGCATTTATTGGTACAACGTTGGCTATACAAGCAAATATTGGGGGTTGAGTTATTATGAGCTGGGATGGAATATGACAGGATTAAGGATCATTGTTTCTGTTTCTTTCATTAGGGGGGGGGGGGTGAGGTCCACGTTATCATGACAGTAAAGAAAGATAGGAGAACAACGATGCCGATCCTCACTGTCTTGTCAATGCCTTCTTGACGGTAGCTGATACAGGTTTATTGGTGTAATATTAACTGTTCATTTTAATTTAAAATAATCAATTGTATCTTATTAAGCAAGAAATTATATTTTTCATAATAAATTTCCATAAAAAGATGCAAAAAATAGGGTTCATTGTTTTAGTTTCTCTATTTGGGGGATAGATGTGAGAAAAATAAAATATTGGAAAAAAAACAAATGAGGAATCCAATCTTCCGATGTTGGTTAGGCAAGCGAATATTGACTATAGTAAGGACAACGTTATAATGGCAGTGAAGAAAGATAGAAGAAAAACTTTCCGAACCTCTGTCTTGTCAATGCCTTCCATGGGCGGTAGCTGATACAGTTTTATTGGTGTAATATTAATTGTTCATTCTAGTTTAAATAAAAATAGATATTTTTAAGCAGAATTATATTTTTATATGATTTCCATGAAAAAGATGCAAAATTTTGTTAATTAATTATTAATTCTACATTGTTAAAAGACGATCTGGCAACAGAGCAAAGCGAGAAAAAGATAAGCGCTATCCGCTTTGTTGAATGATAGACAAGGATAGCAATAACATTGCTAATCAAACACTGTCATTATAACGTGAACCTCACTATAGTGTTGGGGATGAATAATACAATATTTGTAAAAAACAAGGTTATTCAAATGAGAAATCCAATCTTTCAATGATGACTAGGCGATTGAATATTGACTGATTGGGTTTTTATGAGCTGAGATGGAACTTGATAAAAAAATTAGGTAGGACCCCTTATTTTAGTATTTAAACTATAGTGAGGTTCACGTTATAATGGCACTGTTTGATTACCAATGATATTGCTATCCTTGTCTATCATTCAACAAAGCGGATAGCGCTATCTCTTTCTTGCTTTGCTCTGTTGCCAGATCGTCTTTTAACACTGTAGAAAATCAATAATTAATAAACAAACTATTAAAAAAAAATCTAGAAATGTCTAGAAAAAATCCTAAATAAAACATAGAGCTTTTATGTCCTATATCGTACCGTGACGTGTCGTCTCGGAATGTGAGTGTGAGCGCTGTTATCAGGTCTGGCTGCAACTGTCTACAACGTTGATGGAAAGATACAATTTTCAAGATGTTCGATGTTTTTGAACGGGTAGTATTATAGTCAACTGTCTACTAACGTTAATGGAAAGATGCATTTTCAAGATGTTCGATTTTTTTGAATGGGTAGTATTATAGTCCACTAACAGCTGATTTATAATAATACAGCTAGATGAAATTCGATGAGCGCTACTATTCAAAAATTATTTGTCAGCCCGGAATCGGACCCAGTACCTCCTAAT
>NW_024095174.1:0-8047 GCF_014356525.2 Nilaparvata lugens
TCGATGAGCGCTACTATTCAAAAATTATTTGTCAGCCCGGGAATCGGACCCAGTACCTCCTAATTGCCGGTCTCGAATTTAATTACAGTCGAACCTCTGTATAACGGAGTCGATTATCCCGAGAAAAAATTCGCTGCAGAGAGGTATTCGTTATTGAGAGTTTCTGTCAAGAAAACTGTCACGATCCTATGGATCTTATAATATCGTATCACGGCGGTAAATAAATGAATATGGTACATAAAACATATCATCGCGAACGTAGGTAGGGTACCTATTAGGTCAATATTAATATGGAAATTTTAAAATTCATGCTGTTTAAAAAAAACATGTTTTTAAATATTTATAGAATGTAATAAGTAAGTAAACTCACCAATTTATTTTCAGAAAGCTTGATTTTTACTATTAGTAGAGTTTAATCAAAGTACATAAGTTACTCAAGCAATACATAAGCAGTACATAAGCAATATTTTTCAACTCTTTACACTACTATTATATGGAACGCAAAATACGGTTATTTTGTCAATAACTTCACAATAAATAAATAATAACTCAACTTTCCTATTTTTTTAATGTTTATATTTTAAAGTGAGTAATTTTCGGTTGAATTTTGCATTTGAATAAAAATCATGTTCAATAAACGACTCACATCTATTCAAACAGTCAGACATTTCTGGTACACTATTTTTCATTTTAATCCTTGCCTGATAATTTTGAAAGCCTCTAGAACTTCTTGATCTGACGGATTCTTCTCCTCAGGTTCGTCACAGCTATCATCATCATAGTCATTTCAAAGAATTGCTATGTGTGACAAAAGCAAGAACGGGGAAGTCCAGTCGTTCACCTGCCTGGTCTAGAATAATGACAAGTTCTTGGAATTTAATTTCCAGTAACTTGCATTCAATTTTCGACATGTGTTTCACCCTCTATTGACTGTCTACCACCCTATCTTCTTCCTACTTGAATTGCCATTATTTTTAGTCTATTGACCTTTCTGCTGAAACTAAACAATTCCTTGAAAATAACCGTCTGCTTCCTATACACACTACACTCTGTATGTTGAAGTCAAGAGAAAACTTTGTTGTAGAGAGGTCCGAAATTCGTTACATAGAGGAAAATAAGTAGCCAAAACTCAAAAATGTCATGAGACCAGGTAAACATTCGTTGTGTAAGGGATTTCGTTAAGTAGAGGTTCGTTTTAGAGAGGTTATTAGGTTTTAGAGATTTTTAGTTATTAGGTTTTTGAGGTTTTAGAGAGTTCGTTTTATTTGAAATTCGACTTTGTGGAGAGTTCTTTGGTGATCTTTATCTTCATTTGTTTTTCATGTTTGTTCATATTTTTGTTCAATATTCTCAATGCAATTTTTCCGTCTGGTGATTTTTATGACTAATCTCATACAGTTTTTGATCATATTGATGGGAAAATAAGAAACGGTAATACAGTGTGAAACATGCCTATAAGGGTTTTCTAAACTTGGTGACTTTCAAGTACCTTCTACATACAATACTGATAAAATAACATCATACACGTCCATAAATATTACTTGAACAGGTACCCTGCCTGACTCTCTGACTCACTCAAGTCATTTTAACTCTGAAGCAGCGTTAATTTACTTCCAACACATAAACTGACCTCCACTGGTGTTGACGATTACTGAGGCTATTTGCGCCACACTTGGAAATAAATCATAAAATGATCATAAAGTCATAGAACTGATTATGACTTGAAATAGGTGACGTCATAGGAGTCATAAATGATGTCATAGTGGTCATAAATGATAATTTAGACTTCATGCTAGAATCACTGGCGCGTGTACAATGTTACTTTGTAAACTTTTACGATGACGCTTTCACTTTGTAAGTGTGCTGGAAGTTTTGAAAGCAATTTCTGAATTTAGTTCGTTTTAGTGTGAGTGTCATTTGTTATTTTCAAATTTTATCACCTACTTAGACGCTGAATGCTGATGTAATACATGTAAGTTCTTTTCTTGTAAATAATAAAATAAAATGAATAAATAAATAAAGCCTTTATTCAGTCTCCGGAATCACTTCACTTAAAAAATAAATAAACAATTTTCAAAAGAATACTTCTTCAAATAAAATCAAAGTTCATATGATACAGTACTGTAGTTAATCTTCTTGTCATATTTTCATTTTCATAACACTTCAATTTTATTGACTGGAAACTGGGCCCACTAGCGGGCATAGGCCTCCCCCAGCAATATACCATAGCCACCTCTATATTAGAGGGAAATGTTTCCATATATTACCTCTGTATTAGAGGTGGCTATGAATATACTGTGCATTTCATGATATGGAAATAGGGTAACTGTGTAAAATTGGAGTGGAATTTATGATACGTGGAATAATATTATGTGGTTTTGCTCTACAATATTTTCATAAATTGTAAAATTATTATAATTTTCAAGGACATCGGAGGCGTTTTCAATTTTCTCATTTCTTTCTTGCTTCATCTTCGTTTCAACTTGACAAATTTTTAGCACTTCTATTTTACCATCATCTTCTCTTCTCTCTCTCTCTCTGTCTCTCTTGTTAATTTTTTCCAAGTTATTGTTTTCTTTTACTTTAGTTCATGGTTAGATGATTGTTTTCAGTTGTAACTTAGAATTGTATGGAGGTTAGTGTAAGAGAGGGCCGGCTGCGCCCTAACTTCGCCCTCCTAGGTTTTTAATAAAGGCAGCGATTCAATTCAATTCAATTCTTTCTCTCATTGTATTGTTATACAAAGTCACGCATTATCGTGAAATCATGATTTGTAAAGAATGTAATGATCATGTAATGTAAAATTTAAAAAGATTTGTAAAATTATAAATATTATTGTAATCATGTTACCATAGGCGACAAGTCTAGTAACAATAATATTGCAATATTGATTATTCAATTATTGATTCTCATTCTCTCTCTGTCTTTGGTAGAGAGTATTTGGTAGAGAGTTAGTGGGAAGGATATTTTTAATATTCTTTCCGAAGAATGGACATTGATATTTCCAAGCTCCGCCATTTATGTAGATGCATAACAATATAATTATCTACAGTTATTATAATATTACAATTGCTTTTTCATATCATATCAGTTCCATAATTATTTTCTTAGTCTATATTATGTAAATTCATCTATAATTTTGCTGTATTGTAAGCTATTGTATATAAGTGTATAAGCCAGTATATATTGTAATCTACATATAAAGTACTCAATCAATCAATCTCTCATTGTATTGTTATACAATGTCACGCATTATCATGATATCATGTGTTTGAAGAATGTAATGATCCTGTCCATGTAGCCTTAAAAAGATTTTTATTTAATAAAATTATAATAGTTATTTGTATATCTAGAGTGAAAAGTACGACTTTTTCTCCCTGTGGGAAAAAGTTTGAAGCCCGAGGCGAAGCCGAGGGCAGCAATTTTCCTGAGGGAGAAAAGTATTTTTCGCTCAAGGATGTACACACATTTTTCCTCCATCTACATTTTTTTTATAGAAACTGCAAATAAAATCATTCTAATAACTTACGTATTGGTGACAATGATTCCTAACACATAACCTAAATCGAAAACCTAAAAACTGGTCGTCTGATTGGCACTGCCGATTGCGCTATCTATCGGCAAAAGTTGTAACAATTATATCAGCTGAGCAGCTACCAAAATGGCTGACTCCAGATCACGCGGTTCATATTTGAATTGCAGATCAAAATATTTGAATATAGAATATAATATTTTGAATGGAATAAAATATTTTAAAAATTGTATAATTTTTACTCGTCTACTAATATTATAATAAATAATTATCATACAAACATTATTTCATGAGTTAATCAATTTTCTGGTTGTGGTATTGAATTCAGTTGACTCAATGACAGACACCTCTATTATGATTTCTCATCTGAGCTTGGACCTTCTAACCTATACAATGTAAGTTTCAAAATAGAGATGCTCCCCATGTTATTTAAATGAAGTCACTTTTACTCCCTAGGGAGTTTTTCTGTTTTTTACTACCGAGAGCGAAAAAGTGACACTTTAGTATTAGGTTTCAGGGAGTAAAGTAAGTACTTTAGACAGTAGGGGAGGAAATACTATTGTAATCATGTTACCATAGGCGACAAGTCTAGTAACAATAATATTGCAGATTGATTATTCAATTATTGATTCTCTCTCTCTCTCTCTCTTTCTCTTCAACTAAGTGTTTCCTTCTCGGTATCTACATTATATATGTACCTGTAGGTTTTTGCTCATTGTTACGTGAGTCATCATACTTGGAGCATGTATTTTTACTTTGATAATATTGAAAAGTAATAACATAACTCACTATAAAATATTGGAACTTGACATTTAAGAAGGTCATTTAGCGTCTTGAGTTTTCTAGTCATAAATTTCCTTTCTCTTCTTCTTCTTCTTCTTCTTCTTCTTCTTCTTCTCTTCTTCTTCTTCTTCTTCTTCTTCTTCTTCTTCTCTTCTCTTCTTCTTCTCCGTCTTCTTCTTCTGTTTTCGTTTTCTTTCTTTATTTTCAAGGTCATAGCTACCATCCTTTTCTGAGTCACTAGTCCAATGCAAGAGTGTTCACTCCAAGAAGCGAAGAAAATTGCTGATTTTCATGCACATGCATGCTGTGAAACTCTTGTTATTAACTTGAACGCATTGAGAATTATTTAAGGTGGAAATTCTTGAAAAATAAAAATTGTCATCAGACACTGAGGTACCAGTTTTCAAGGACGTCTCTTGTTGTATGATATGGTTTCATTTCTCTTAAGACTTATTGTTTCTTTAGTTCGTGAAAGGTCGGTTAACTTTGTGACATGCGATACCTTTTTCCCCAATGATAATTTGATATTTTCTTGAATTCATCAAGAACTAATTGAGGAGTTTATTTTATTATTAAATCAAAGCTATTTTAATTACTTAATTGAACCTCAGATTAGAGAAAACCTATATAGTCCAGTCAATATTGGACATAAAAGGGGGTGTGATTGCAATATATATTGTAGTTCTGATTATTTGATATAATTATTATTTGAGCACATAAGAGAAGTCCAGAACCAATTTCTTCATGCAAAATTTCCTTGTGCTAGATACAGAGTGGCCCAAAAACCTCGTATGAAGCCTTTTGGACCGCCTTGACGAGCCGAGAAGAATGAGGTGTAGTGCGATGAAATCTGAGCATTGTGTCAAAAGTTATAAGTGTTTGAAATTTTGATCCTTGAGGTGTCCTTTAGCGCGCCTCACCACTAGGAAATACTGAAATGAGGTGCATCTAACGGGTAATCTCATAGAACATGATCTCATGAACTTATGTCATTGTGCGGAATATCAATGTGAGGACAATGTAGTTGGTGATGATGGTTGAAGCTGAAAATTAGGTGTTTTTCACAATACAAGGAGCATTGTTGTCAGGTGTAACTGGAAATCTATTTGAGATAGAGCGCTCTCCCTGATTCAGATTGTAGAGCACAAAAATACGCTCAGAGGGATTTTGAATTATACATCTAAATGTTAACAATCGGAAGATATTGTTGATCAAAAACTGAGGTTCATTAAAATTGATTTTTCCTTCAAATTTCACTCATTTTTGAAAATCATAACTCAGTACTCATTGAAGATAGAGAGTTCCGAATCATCTCATTTTATTTAGAATTTTATAATCTAAAAAAAAGGCAAGAGCGCATTTTTCTGTCCGAGATTTGGCAGAAATAGCTGAAAACTGGAAAATGTTTTTGGGCCACTCTGTATCTAGCACAGGGGAATTTTGCATGAAGAAATTGGTTCTGAACTTCATTTATGTACCCAAATAATGTATTAAAAAATCAGAACTACAATATAAATTGCATGCACCAATGTATATAGTGACTGGACTAATAAGTTTAAATGCATATTTGATCGCTTTTTCTATGCCAGATGCTTTGATTCATCCAATTTTCACCAGTAATTATCGACCATCAACTATCATAGTGACTTAGTATGCTAAGGTTTACTTCTATTCCGTTCTTAGCTTTGATAAATCTTAATTGCCAATTGAAAATGTGCAGATAATCTTGCACTATTGACTCAGTTATGTTGGAAACGAATTGTGATAGAAATCACGATAAGCCAGACTAAACAAACAGCTAAAATGTGGGTTGAATTATTTGTTTGATTTTTTCCGGCTGCAATAATAGGCTTGTCAGAGGCCAATGCGCTGTGACTTCTGATTGGTTGGCTGATTGAAACTGGGACAGTGCCGTTTATCAAAAGTACACAATTGGAGTTTTACGATTCTACTACAACTGTTGGAGTTGTAGGTCGCAGAAGATAATGATGTGGAATTTATGCTGTAAGTTGGTTTAAATGGTAAACGTTGATTTTAGACTGTTCATTATTACTGGCTTGCAAGTAACCCGTGCACCGCAAGGGAAGTTACTGAACCTCAATGTGAAATTATCCTTGTAAATGGAATTCAGCTGGTTACTCAAAACTCACCTACTCTGTATTATCAGAGAAAATGGAAGATGTAGTTTTTGTTTCTCTATGGTATAATGGACGTAATTATACTATCATACCACCTTCAAGATAACAGTATTTTTTTTTAGGTAATCAAAAAAACCAAGTTTAAACTGAGCGTGTTAAAAACAAGTCATAATTATAATAATTTAGTTTTCGATTTTAAAAGTAATTCTCTTTTACCAGGATCTTATTTTATTTAATTTATTACTTGTAATTTTATCCCTAATGAAATCGTATGGTATCCTATTTATTAGCTTATCGCTCTGGAACGTGAACGATGATTGCTGGTTGTCATTGCAGTGAAATTTTATACTGTAAGCACTTATTATATTTATTTAGTTATTCATTCATCTATTTATATATAAAAGCGAAATGGCACTCACTGACTGACTGACTGACTGACTGACTGACTGACTGACTGACTGATTGACTCACTCACTCACTCACTCGCAGAACTAAAAATCTACCGGACAAAAAACGTTCAAATTTGGTAGGTATGTTCAGTTGGCCCTTTGGAGGCGCACTAAGAAATCTTTTGGCAATATTTTAACTCCAAGGGTAGTTTTTAAGGGTTTAAAGTTCGTCTTTCAGCATGTATATTCTTCTTATTCTCTCAATTATAATTGAGAAATGTCCATACCATATGCTAATATAGAACTATAATCTAGAGAGAGTACCTCTTCGAAATAGTTGTTAACTGGTATCTAAATTAATAATTTTGTCAGGTTGGCATTGAGTTGAGTTGACTTTGTTAGGTTGGCACCAAGTTGAAGATTGAAATGCATCTATCGCGGAAAAATTGATTGGGAACTGCTACTTCAATCAGAGCTATTACTGGGAATATTATATTACTAGCAGTCAGGTTCGCTTCGCTCGCCATATCCGTTTAGCCAGACGTTTAGTCTGGACCCCCGACTGGATCGTCCTAGCATATGATGAAAATGCTCAAATGAAAATGCAGGCGAGTGAAGCGAGCATGCTGATCTCATTTTTGGACGATCCAGTCGGGGGTCCAGGTGGCGAAGCACCCTGGCTAGACGGATATGGCGAGCGAAGCGAGCCTGACGGCTAGTTTATTCATAAACATAAATACAACCTAGGAATTCGCCCAAAACTGCTCTAAACCTTAATTTGGAATACACAGTCTGGAGGTTATGTAAAAATGATAACATTATGGTAATATTTCTAGTTGATTAGACATGATTTGTGTTTATGAGAATAATTGATAATTTTTTTCAAGAACTTGACAAATTATTGTTTGAGAGAATAGTAGTAATTGAAATGGAAAGTAACTAATATGAACATTATGTTGGGATATATATTTCATTTTTTGCTGTAAGTGTCTAGCATCTTATGTAGCCTATCTTCAACACATCTTTACTTTTTAACTCATCTTCCACTCATAGATTTTGTGCGTGTCTTATTTTCATCTCTCATTCTCTCTTTTACTTTCTAGGCCGTGCTAAGTGTGAACAGTCCTAAGATATCATGCTAATTATACACTGAAGTTATACACTAATCGGTGAAGTTCACAGATGCTAATATAGTTGGGAATCCA
>NW_024095175.1:0-7992 GCF_014356525.2 Nilaparvata lugens
GTGTGAACAGTCCTAAGATATCATGCTAATTATACACTGAAGTTATACACTAATCGGTGAAGTTCACAGATGCTAATATAGTTGGGAATCCAGTGTGGTCGAAACGAGTCTTGTTTCCTATGGGTCGATAGCTTTGGCGGCCATCTTGTTACAGTATTCCATCTCCCAATGCCATTGGTTCAATCAAAATCAATCAAAATCGTTTATTATCCTCAATAATAATACATCAACAGAAATCAGAAACATAGAAATAGAATTACATTAAATGATGTATTACAGTATAAAATAAATATACAATGAATATAAGGGTCCCCGCAAGGTTAAGAACCTGTGCGCAGGGGCCGAGTTTAAAATCTAGATATTTTAAATTTCGGATGAAAGATAAACTAATTAATAAAAATATTAAACTATTACGCGAAAGAAAAAATAATAACTGATAGAAAAATATTAAACTTCTTAAACTTAGAAAAAAAGTTACTTAACCTTAAAAGAAAAAAGAGGAAAAAGGAAGAGGAAAAGAGAACAGAAAGGACAGGAAGAAAGAAGATGGATACCTAATAGAATTAATTAATCTATGCTCAAGAGAAAAAATGAGAAAATTTGCTTAGTTTTAGTAGCAGATATTTAAAAACTAATGTCATCGAAATGACCATTCATTTATATCTCTTACCAGCTTTTTACTCATTTATGGTGATGAAATGATGAGGGATTTATGAATGAGTTTAGAGCCATGTTGAAATTGTTTCTGCAAATGGACAAATTAGTGTCAGCAACCTGAAAAGTTATGAGGGACGAAGATTATAAGTAGGTTCACGATTATACTTGTTTCCTATTGCCGATAGCCTAGACCTGGCCAGAAGCGATGATTTTTGTGATGAATAAGTAAATAAAAAAAATTAAAAGTTGTAACAGATATTTTCACGATTAGCTAGACCACTTAAAAAACCTTGAAACATTGAGCAGGTCTACTATCGAAACAGAATATTTTCACGAAGTTAGACTACCACTTAAAAATACCTTGAAACATTGAGCAGGTCTAACTATTCGAAACATTTCTCTTATTTTCTGTCAATGCCTGTGGTAGGTAAGGGGTACTGTATTCACTTTAAACATTCCTGAAATTCCGGGAGATCTCTCTACATACCTCTCCCTTCAAATTCCTGGATCGTTCTCCTCAAAACTCTAATGAGTATTGCCTGTGAAGTTTTGACTCTTTAATGAGAAAAGCTGACGGTGCTTTCAACACGTAACTTACAGAGTGACTTGTAACTTGTAAAGTTGTGAGTTGTCAAGTCCCATGTAAAATTTTCAATTGAAGTGTGAGAAACTTGGAAGTTTTGTGTCAACATGCGATGAAGTGCTTCTGTTGGTAGTTATAGGTGATAAGAAATTAATTACTAGTGCTTTTGAATACATTTCCTTTAATAGAATTCTCACCCTGAATAATTATTATTGATACGAAGTTTTTTTAGTGAGTCCACATTATAATGGTGTTTGATTAGCAATGGTATTGCTATCCTTGCCTATCATCCAACAAAGCGGATAGCGCTATCTCTTTCTCGCTTTGCTCTGTTGCCAGATCGTCTTCAAACAATGAAGAATTGATAATTAATAAACTAAATCTCACATCTGGATCATTAAAATTCATTATGAATTATTGAAAAATATAATTTCTTGCTTAATAAAATATCATTGATTATTTTAAACGAGAATGAACAGTTAATGTTTACATCAATAAACCGGTATCAGCTACCGTCTATTGAGGCATTGACAAGACAGAGGATCGGCAACGTTGTTCTGCTATCGTTCTCCACTGCCATTATAACGTGGACCTCATTATAGTTGATATTTTGTAGTTATAGTCTGGTTGACGTTTATAAACTATTTCCATCAGTTTGCTATCGTTTCAGTGTGTTTTTCATAATTTTTAAATGTTTTTGTTGTATTTTTTTGTTTCAGTTTGGGTGGTATTTGTGGTTGTTAAGTTGGTTGTCACGGCTCCAAAGTGATTCGCTCAACGTCGGGCAGTCGCCAAGACGCC
Organism: Nilaparvata lugens; assembly: GCF_014356525.2. Taxonomy (NCBI): domain Eukaryota; kingdom Metazoa; phylum Arthropoda; class Insecta; order Hemiptera; family Delphacidae; genus Nilaparvata; species Nilaparvata lugens. The sequence continues at coordinate 2,042 of NW_024095175.1, forward strand.
AACATTTCATTTTCAAGTTTCAAACAATCCTTCACCTCAAATGTCAATTACTTGAAACGGAGGTGAGCACACTATCAAACTTATTCCTATTCAAAACATTATAATAAGTGTAATTTGAAACATTATAAGTGTAATAATTAATCACCAATTATGTGAGAGACATTTCAGAGCTTTCAAGAATCGTATTTCTGATCAAAACATAATAGAATAGCTTCTTATCAATCGTAAATCCCTCAATCGTCTCAAATGTGAATTACCTGAAACGGAGTTAAGTACACTATCAACTCATTCCTATTCAATTTCTATTTTAAGAGTGTAATAATCATTTTATAGCCTAATAATCAAATCATGTAGACTTCTAGAGAGACATTTTAGAGCTTCAAGCACGCATTCCAATCGAATACTGAATTGAAATAGTCTTTTACAATATTATTGTAATTGCCTTTAATAGCAAATGGCTGAAACTAAAAGGAGAGCACACTTACAAGTTAATGACAATTGGAAACATGAATTTCAAATCATAGGGAGAATTAAGGCTCAACTCACACTTAGCGACTCAGGTCGAGAAGAGACTCGACTCTAGTGGAGAGCAAGTGTTTCCAATGGTGACACTCAGACCAGTCGATTCTAGTCTCCGCGACGTCACCATTTGAAAATCTGGTGTGGCGCACTCACGCAGCTTTCCTTGCCGTTATGAAAATTCATCACCTGACGCTAGTGTTCCCGCGCATCTCAAGTCTACTATTCAAAGATTGAGCCAGCTGGTGACAGGGCAATAACGCTGGAGACACACATGAGGTCTGCTATCTCTTCATAGTGAATGATTTAATAGATAACAATAATTTGCAATTGAATAATCACATTTTCTCGAATTTAAAGCTTATTTTCAATTTAGGTGAAAATGTTACTGACATTAATGTAGAGATTTTCATGCTCAATCTACTCCACTTGATTTTTTTCGTTTCAATTGTATCTGAAGCCTGATAATTGGAATCTATCTGCATTGATGGGCGAAGCTCCTGAAATTTTTACAGATATGGACTTGTGCAGTTGATAGAGCTTATTGATGACTATTTTAGGTATGAATTTGATCAAAATCGTTGGAGTCGTTTCCGAGAAAATCACGAAAAAACCTGTTTTTGACAACATTCTCGCCATTTTAGCCGCCATTTTGAATTGCATTTGATCGAAATTGTTCGTGTCGGATCCTTATAGTGAAGGGACCTTAAGTTCCAATTTCAATCATTCGTTAATTGGAGATGAGAATCGTGTACACAGACGCACATACACTCATACACACACACACCCACACACACACACACACACACTCACACATACATATAGACCAATACCCAAAACCAGTTTTTTGACTCAGGGGACCTTGAAACGTATAGAAATTTAGAAGTTGGGGTACCTTAATTTTTTTCGGAAAGCAATACTTTCCTTACCTATGGTATAGGGCAAGGAAAGTAAAAACCATGCTCTCCACTAGAGTCGAGTCTCTTAAGTGTCTCTCGCGTAAGTGTGAGTTGAGCCGATCAAACAAAAACGTATTCCGATCAGAGGCATGGAGATTATTTCTTATTTTATGAAAGATATTTATCGTAGATTATGATTCTAGTTAATTTAATCAGAGACATTTGGATAATTTAATATTCCACGTATAAGACCACCTTCATAGTTTATTTCTTACCTATTCCATCTACTCTCTATGTATGTATAATGAAGTTTAATATTTCGAATACTTTCATGATAAGTTTCATTTCACATGGATGCAAATAGCAACTTTTCTTTCCTCCAGATTGCTAATTGATCTAGTATAATGTTGATAGCTTAATATATACTATATTATTTTCTTTGATATTTGTAATTTATCATACTAATGCAGAACTGTTAAATATTATTATTTATCTCTTAAGTTTGATTTAATTTTATTGTCAATTTTTGTAAATGTTACCATAGGCAACAGCCTTGTACATTTATCATAAATGTATCTATCTATCGATTTTTAAAGGGTATTCTAAGGTCTGGTTGCACAAAAGCATGTTAAAATTTTAACCACAGCTGACATGAGAATCAATCAATATCTTGAAAACTATTGATAGTGAATTGTGTGTTAGAACCGGTTTAAACCAGTTTAATTGTAGCTATTAAGTGCTGCTAGGTTCTCATCGGAGACCTCTCCTCGGAGCTAGACGATGGCACCGACGCACCCCCGGCACGGTGCCGACTGGGGGGCAACCGCCTCCTTCTGGGCCACCCTCTGGACCACCACAGGGACCTCCACCCCCCAGGGGGCCCCACAACCCCAGGGGGCCCTCCAGCACCAGGAGGACCTCCTCAGTCCCAGGGCGACCTCAGCTGAACCTGAGCAGTAAGCAGAGTTCGCGGACGACCAGTGCGCCCTCGATTCCCGCCAAGACTAGGGAGTCTCTGCTGCAGAGGGTGCAGAGTTTGACTGGAGTCGCTAGGGACCAGGGTGCTTCACTCATTGTTAGTATATTACAATCAATAAATTTGCATTCAATAATAGAGATGCATAAAAATGGATATGATATCATAATTTAACTTATCTAAATTCTAAATTCCCAGTTTATAATATTTTGACTCGAAATTGGACAAAACTTATCATTTTTTGTGTAGTTGAGAAGTAGATATTGTAGTAATTATTCATTCATATTGAATGTGGTTTTGACAATTTCTTAGTCTTAAGAAATTGTCAAAAAACCACAGATTTATTGATACTTAGAAAGACCGTTTTCGGTTATTACACCATTGTCAATCTCTGATAAACTCATGATTATTATCAGAGATTGACAATGGTGTAATAACCGAAACCATCTTTCTATATATCAATAAATCTGTGGTTTTGACAATTTCTTAGTCTTTTTCATTCAAAATTTATTATGTGATAAGCATAACCTATTTTTGGACATTACTATCTAAATTTGGGAAAGAGACAGTTTGGGCTTTAAACCTTCTTACTTTCATTCAATAAATGAATCATCAATAAATTGGCGTTTTTATAGATGATTAAATTCCATTCATCAATAGCATTCATCCTCCAGCCACCTATGTGGGCAGCGGCTTGACTCGAGATTCCGCCCACTCTCTCTCCTCATTGGTCGACAACTCAAACTGTGTTCTTCCACTAGGTTGTACTAGATACTAGATAAAGTATTGAAGCTTGACTATGGACTGCATTCACTGTCTTGTGATAGGTCTACAATCGATTAGTATTTATTCCGTTCTCAACTATATGTAACAATGATAGGAATAATCTGTAGAATATTATCAAAACTATAAAAAACGGTCGAAAATTGAGAAGATATATTAAGAATAAGATAGAATCTTCATTGACCAATAAGTACATAATATTATACAATAGGCTTTGTCACTTGTGAGGGCGCAACACGCGACCCAGTCGAACATATTACAAAAATTAAGATTACAAATCATTACCAGTCCAGTTATTTATGTCAGTAAGATTAAGATACTCTTCAGTAGAGTAAAAAGCACTTTGCTTCAGCCAATAGGATATTGCTGGGATAATTTTTTTTGTTGGCAGGATCCAATTGTGCGCGGCGATTGTTAAACAATAAATATTGCTGATACCTATGGCTTTTTAAATGATTTTCTTAGTCTATATATGGCGTAACTATGTTATCCCTATGTCTAGTTAGATGTGCATGTTGATGATAGTGTTGTTTGAAATCATTTATATATTTTTTTAACATAATTGGGTTTAACATAAATTATTATAAAGTAGGCCGGGAACACTTGGGTACTGAAACAGGTACAATATTAACCTAATTATGAAATGAAGATAAGTTGATTATCATTATCATGTCACAAGAAGAATAACAACAAGAAAATTCAGAAGGATAAGAAGAAGAAGAAGAGAAGAAGAAGAAAAAGAAGAAGAAGAAGAAAAATGATGATGAAAGTGTTTGTCAGAAATCATGTTCAATCATAAAATCACATATAAAGCCAAATTTCATGAAAAACAAAAATCACAATGTCCCATTTTCATTATATTTGATAATTACAGCTAAACATTACCTTAATAGAAAAGCTTTATATGACTAAATTGTAGGTAAAAACATCACAAATCTATCAATCACAATTTCACAATCACTTCAACATTAAATACCCTAGAATTTGTGAAAAATCAATGTTTCTGTGCCGATTTTCAAGTTTTCTTTCATTTCTCCCAAACGCTCATCTCATTGGAAAAATGAATATTTAAAGAATGAAAGAAGAAGAATATGATGATGATGATGATGTGCATAAAGATGATGAATTATTTTACCACCACTCACTTTCAACATTCAATTTTAAGTTTATTATCAAATTTTATCCATAAATCACAAAAATTTCTTTGGAATTTCAGGAGCAGCAGTATCGGGTGCAGCCGGACGTCCATCTTACAACAAGGACAGATGCTTTACTCTCCTTGTCATCGACGATCAGAACACTGACTGGTGAGCACCTATACAATTTATTGACCAACGCCGTGAGGTCTATGTTTTAACTCGGATTTTCTTTTGTCTGTCTGTATGTAACGCATTTACGGCCAACGCATTGATAGAAGTTGATGAACTTTGGTAGGAATATTCCTTTTTCAACTGCGCGTCGATATATATTCAAGGTTTTTGAATTTTGCAATTCAAGGATATTATAAGACAAAGGAATTTACTCCATACTCCGATATCACTATATATGCCATCAACTCTGAAGATAGGATTAATCAGACTATAGATTTATTCATAATCAATCAGCTGACAAGTGGATATTCATTGCATGCATTACACAGATGTCTGGAGAAGCCGGTGAACAGTTGACACCAGATACTTGTGGATGAGAAACCTGCGTGAGGTCTACTCTTCCCAAACTACTAGTACAATTTATTGACCGAACGCAGTGAGGTTTTAACTCGGATCTTTTTTCGTCTGTCTGTATGTATGTATGTATGTGACGCATTTACGGCCAAACGCGTTGATAGAATTCGATGTAATTTGGCAGGAGTATCCTTTTCAACTGCGGTCGATGTATTCAAAAGGTTTTTCGAAATTTTGCATTTCAAGGATAATATGAAAGAAATTCCTCCATACTGAAACGGATCAAATTTCAGTCCTACTACAGCAACATCACTGATGCTTTATCACTGATTCATTCATATTATCCGATATTCTAGTTCAATAATTTATTTTTCCTACAGTTACGTTGAAAAAGTGGCCATGCTGCACTGATTACAGAACGCAAAGAATCACTTTTCCGCTCTAGTGCGGGAAAAATTTTCTGCACTCCAGATTTGCAACATGGCAACGCAAAATACTTAGTAGGTTATATGGAGCAACAGTGCAGCAAATCAAAATGAAGTTTTAACAGTGACTGCTGTGGCTGCTATAGTGAGCAGAGGTGCAACGAAGCACAACGCGCTAATTATTATTCATTTATATTATACCAGGACAACGAGGACTTTAGGATTTTAGGATTAAGGTTTTTATCAATAATAAAATTACACAGAAAAACATTTGATGGATTTCAGGCAATTTACCCATAATTACCCACTTTTCATATTCAATGGTAACTGTAGGAAAACTTATGTGAAATACGTGCGCAAAGTTCCTCTGCTGCACTCAAGAAACCATTCCTTTCTTGGAATCGTAAACGTTTCTTTCGGTGCAGCAAACTGACACTTTGCGCACTAGTTGCACAAATACTATTTCCTACAGATACCCTGAAAAGTGACCATTTGTGCACTGATTGCAGGCTGCAAAGAATCACTTTTCCGCACTAGTGCGCAAAGTGAGTACTTTGCATACTCAGATTTGCAGCATGAATAGGCCTAATGTTGATTACACTTTGAATGAATAACTATAGTAGTATGTAGATTAACCCGATCTATTCTACAACTATTAAGCAACATTCATTAGAGTTTTCTCAAG
>NW_024095176.1:0-6167 GCF_014356525.2 Nilaparvata lugens
GGGAATGGCTGACTAGGGCGGGGGGGTGGAGGGGGGCGTGGCCACGCCCCTTGATTCCTATTGGCTGGGGGCGGGGCCAAAATGGCCGACTGGGGCTGGGGGGGTGGAGGGGGAGGCCACACCCTCGATTCTATTGGATAGGCAGCTCTCTCAAAACGCCACTACTCATCGAACATCTTGCAAATGTATCTTTCCATCAACTTTGTAGACAGTTGCAGCCAGACCTGATAACAGCGCTCACATTCACATTCCGGGACGACAACACGTCACGGTACGATTGGACAGAAAGCTCTATTTTTATTTAGCATTCTTCTAGACATTTAGAATTGATAAATTATTTATTAATTTTTGAGAAAACATACCAGCAGGTCAATGTAACTTACTGAGCGCGAGGTTTACTGTTCACAGAACTGCTAGTCTGTTTAAGATAATTGACCGAGCGTAGTGAGGTCTATGTTTCAACTCGGATTTTCTTTTGTCTGTCTGTATGTAACGCGATTACGGCCAAATGAGTTGATAGAATTCGATGAGATTTGGCAGGAATATTCTTTTTCAACTGCGCGTCAATTTATACACAAGGTTTTTTGAAATTTTGCATTTTAAAAATAATATGAAATAGAAGGAATTCCTCCATACTCTGATATCACTATTGAATCATCTACTTTGAAGATAGGATTAATCAGACTATAGAATTATTCATAATCAATCAGCTGACAAGTGGATTATGCATTGCATGCATTACGCAAATGTCTGGCCGTGTCTTATTTCTATAAGGTAGGGTTTGAATCATTTTTATGCGTGCCCATCAGTATCAATATTCTCACATTTGAAGAACAAATTCAATAGGTAATTGAAAAAGAAATAACAAATGATTGAATGAACCAAATAATGCTGAAGAAATGATGATAATATTAATGATTGAAAAAAAAATTGATTTTAAAATAGTTGAGATGTTTGTTGAATTAATATTTTTATCAGATGGAAAGATTCTCACGGAACTGGATGATTTATCATATGGGGTACAAATTTAAACGTGAACTGAGTCTAGATAGAACAATTTCGGGGCACCGAGCTTAGCTCGTTATTTTAATCTATTCATGAACAGAACAAAATTCTCTAAAATGATCGTGTTTATATTTTACAGCTGACTATACGTCAGCTTATGAATTTTGGGGATGCGATATTTTGATTCTCCACAGAATCACTTGCTCACTTTTTACCATCCACAGACGACAAAGTCTCAGCTGTTTTAGCCAAGGATGGATTATCCTTTTAATCTCGTTCAGCGAGTTTTCCCAAGGATGAGACCTAGTGCGATCGAATCTTTATATCATAAACCTACTATGTTCCAAATTTCGTGAAAATCGTTAGAGCCGTTTTCAAGATCCGTTGAGCATAAATAAGCAGATATAAAAATAACCAGATAACCAGATATAACAATATAGACAGATATACAGAAATTGCTCGCTCAATAAAATAATAGGATATCTGGCCGTGTCTTATTTCTATAAGGTAGGGGCTCAATATGTTTTATGATGCGTGCCCATCAGTATCAATATTCTCACATTTGGAAAACAAATTTCATAAGTGATTGAAAATGAAATAACAAATGATTAAATGAACCAATAATGCTGAAGAAATTATAATATTATAAGAAATTAATTTTAAAGTAGTTGAGAAATATTTTTATCAATGGAAAGATTTTGACGGAACTGTATAAATTATCATAGTGGATACAAATTCAACGTGAACTGAGTTTAGTAACTCAAGTGAGTTTTTTAATCTTGGACATAACAAATAACAGTATTAACCTCCTCAGTCCCTGTGTCCCCTGTAGGGGACGCAAAACAACCTTTACTGGGAAATTTTTTTCTCTGTGCTGAGTGGGTTGTAGCATTGAACTACGTTCTAGATACTCAGGACAGATGGCAGCACCAACCTTTTGTGTAACCTGTTGCATTCCACTTGCACAGTTACTTCAGAGTGACTTCAAGATGGCTGATCAGCGTCCTCAACGATTTTGTAGATCTGAACTTTGTAAGTACAACTTTTATAGCTATGCAATAATTTTTTTTTGTGGTGATAATTACCAATCATAGAATAATAACTGTTGTTTGATATTATGTTAGAATATCTGAAAACTACAACTGTATACTGATGGATGTGCTAGTAAACTTAATTGTCCCCTGTTGGGGACATTGGGACTCAAGAATAACAAAAGTGTGAATATTATCAAACATTTGAACATGATAATAAAAGAGTCAAAACAAGTTTTATTTACAAAAAATACCTGCCTCATATAAATTTTAAGTCTGGTTGTTGTTTTTTAGGTGAAAAACAACTTTTTTAAATAAATTCCAAGTTTTTTTTAGCAACATGGTGATAAAATGATTGAAATTTTACTCATTTACAAGCACATGCCTTACTTGATTGATTTTAAATCTGGTTGTTGTTTCTTAGCTGGAAAACAGCATGTTCAAATAATAATTCTAAAGCTTTTTTCAGCAACTTGATGATAAAATGATCAAAACTATTTTTATTTAGTAAAATTACAAAACCTAATCATGTATTTTATAAATTTTTAATCTGGTTGTTGACTTTTTTGTTTCAGATTCAAGTAGATTTGAGGAGTTTGTTGACACAGAGCTAAATGGAGATCTAAGTGATTGGACTTGTCTGATGATGATGACTTCGATGCAGACCCTTCCTACAATGCAGCACCAGGTCATGCAGATCTTCCCAACAATGTTGAAAATGTTGATCAACAAGAAGAAAGCTTGTCTGATGAGGATGGAGTGGATGTTGCAGATGGTAATGACACAGCCGCAGAAGGTATGCCTAGAGAAAGAGTATTTTGGAAAAAATCCAATGAATTTTGGCCACTACCCCCTGCTCCTGAGGCTGAAAGTATACCCGAAAATGCGTTGAATCTTCCACCAGAGTCATATGTTTCAAAGTATATACCTGAAGACATTTTTTCTCTTTTGACTGAACACACAAATAGGAGATTTCTACAGGAAAAAGGTACTGAGCTAGGTATTACAGTAGAAACAATGAGAAAGTTTATTGCTGTAACTGTAAAAATGTCCCTTCTTAACTTTCCTAGGATTAGAATGTACTGGGCAGCTGACACTAGAGTTCCCTTTGTGGCTTCTCAGATTAGTCGAGATTTGTATTTCAAGATCCGAGCACATTTAAAACTTGTAAGTGATGCAGAAGTAAGTAATGATGAAAAAGCTGCAAGTAAATTTTGGAAGGTAGGCCCCTTGATGAAGTCTGTCCAAGTTGGATGCCTTTTGAACCCAAGAAAGAGTAAAGTGGCTGTTGACGAACAAATGATCCCATTTTGGGGTCATGCACCTGCAAGGCAAGTCATAAAGACAAAGCCTAATCCATGTGGATTAAAAAACTTTGTTGTAGCTGCTGCTGATGGGCTACCCCTAGACTTTTTTTTCTACCAAGGCAAAGGAGATCCTATTGTTTCAGAAGAAAATCTACAACACCTAGATGTAGGTGGAAAAGCTGTTCTTAAGCTCATTAGAAGTTTCCCAAGTGGTGTATCCATATACCTTGACAGATTTTTCACTTCTCAAGTTCTTTTGGACACTCTTTTCTCAGAGGCTGGAGCAACTGGAACAGGTACCTTGAGCAAAAAAAAGTGCCTCATGCTTCAAAATTAAAGAAGGACTCTGAACTAAAAAGAGAAGGTCGGGGTTCTGTTGACCAATCAGTTAGATCAGATGGACAGGTGGCCATAGTAAAATGGTATGACAGCAGGCCAGTGCATTTAATTTCTAACAAGGAAGGTGCTTTCCCCTTGGACACCTGCCGAAGATGGTGTAGAACTGAAAAAAAATATATTGAAGTGAGCAGGCCCAATGTTGTCAAGGCTTACAACACAGAAATGGGTGGGATTGATTTGTTGGATAGAATGATTAGTTACTATAGAATTGATTCCAGGACAAAAAAATGGACTGTTCGTGTAATAATGCACTTTTTTGATTTTGCACTGGCAGCAGGGTGGATCGAGTACCGTAGAGATCAACATGCATTAGGAACTCGCAAAAAGGACATTTATGATCTGTTTGAGTTCAGGAAGCAGTATGCACATTTTCTAGTGTACGGGAAACATGAAATGAGTGATGAATCAAGTGACAGTGACTATGAGCCACGCTTCTCAAGTTTGGCCCCTCATAAACGAGCTCGAGTAGCACATCCACCAGATGCCCTACGAAACAAAAATGTACTTCATATGCCAGAATTTTCTCAACCAGCAACAAAGAACCGGTGTAGGATGCCAGGCTGCTCAAACAACAAGGCAAGAATAAGATGTTCAACATGTAAGGTGTTCCTTTGCCTTCAAGAGAAGAGGAATTGCTTCCAGCTGTACCACAACTTGTAAATTTTTATTTTTTTCTACAATAAATGAAAAAATAATATTAATTTTTATAACTATACAAATATACTTGGAGTTATGCAAATAAACTGTGTTCATAGTAGTTTGTCTTATTACTTTACCATATGAACCGATTTCCAAAGATTCTCATTCTTCAGAAAAATAAGGAAATAGGAAGGTCAAAGTCCTGATGTCCCTTATGGGGGACATCACAATTAAGGGTTGTAAGAATCAAAAAAATTTTTTTAATAGTTTTACTGTGTCAATACTATCAAAATACAGTGAAATTACCAAAAATCAAGCCCAATGCAAAAAAAATTTTCTCAGGACTGAGGAGGTAAGAGTAAATTATTATTAAACTGTAAATTGTGATTCAACTGAATCACTAGCCAGTGACATCATTTCCTTGTGGATGAGAACTGCGTGAGGTCTACTGTTCACAGAGCTACTAGTATAGCTACACAGAATATAGAGGAAAGATATAGGGATAGGATTCTGTGACTAGTCACTGTCCTTTATAAATCTGGTACCGGTATATCCGATGTAATATTGACTGTTCATTCTTGTTTAAAATTATACTTTTAAAATTAACTAGCCGTCGGGCTCGCTTCGCTCGCCTGCATGTAGACCTCAGCGGAACCTCTGTACCGAATTTGAATTTGTATATAGTCAATTTGTTCTCGAAAAACACCTGTTACTATATCGGCGTATCTTCGCGAAAAAAATTCCTCCACTTCAGCTAACCTGTGTACTGAATTTTTTTTAATATATATTCCATCAATTATTGAAATAGGTGAAAAAACGCAGAAAAGCTGAACAAACTCTAATTTTGGGCGTATCTTTGGCGTTATTTCAAATTCCTTCTAACTCAACATTATTGCACCCCAGCTGAGCTTCGGTAGTAAATTTGAACATTTTCTGTTCATTTGTTCTCTATAAAGCTGAGAAAGCGCAAAAAACGCTGGAAAACGCAGATTTTGGCGTATCTTTGGAATTTTTTCCAAATCCGTTCTTATTGCGCCTATAAAGGGCCAACTGATACACCTACCAAATTTTAAATCTTATGTCATATTTTTATCATATGTTAGGACGACCCAGTCGGAGGTCCAGACTAAACGTCTGGCTAAACGGATATGGCGAGCGAAGCGAGCCTGACGGCCAGTAAATAATATTCCCAGGAATAGCTCTGACTGAAGTAGCAGTACCAAATCAATTTTTCCGCGATAAATCAGGACCTCCTGAATAGGTATTTAGGAGGTACTTGATAAATTAATATTTAGGTCCTGGATAAATGCATTCCAATTTTCAAATTGGTGCCAACCTAAAAAGGCAACTCAACTTAATGCCAACCTAACCAAATTTTTAATTTAGTTACCAGAACAACTGTTTCGAAGAGGTACTCTCTCTAGATTATAGTTCTATAATAACATATGGTATGGACATTTTTCAATTATAATTAAGAGAATAAGAAGAATATACATGCTTAAAGACGAACTTTAAACCCTTAAAAACCACCCTTAGAGTTAAAATATCGTCAAAGGATTTCTTAGTTCGCCTCTAAAGGGCAACTGACATACCTACCAATTTGAACGTTTTTGGTCCGGTAGATTTTTAGTTCTGCGAGTGAGTGAGTCAGTCAGTCAGTCAGTGAGAGAGTGCCATTTCGCTTTTATATAATTATATAGATTCGCCAAGATTGGTAAGCATATGAGAAGAGTATGCTTATTGAAGATTCTAAAAAATAAATGTAGGAATGTACCATAAATTCGAA
>NW_024095177.1:0-7830 GCF_014356525.2 Nilaparvata lugens
TTGATTTTTATCAATGTTGGTTACAAATATTAAGTCCTACATTTATCAATTTGAATTACAATTCATGATCTTTTGATGCAACAGTAATAAATTTCACATTTGAAGGTAAGATTTCATTTTCTTTGGAGTTTTTTAGAGATACATTCATATATGACATAGAACATGCGCATTTCGTGCAAATTAACATAAATATATATTTTTGGTTGCGTTTTTGCTTATAATTCACATTAAATAATATGTTACATTAATAATTGAATAACGATATTGCTTGGATTCTATTAATATTGACTCTAGGATTTCGTACACATTGGTTGGTGGGACGAAGAAAATTATCGAACAGGCTTTGGTTCTGAATAGATTTTTCTATCGATTCTGTATTTCAAGGTTAGATTCACACATTTTTTCAAATAAACTTTGTTTATTTTCTTTCCTCCTATTCACTACTAACTTCATCTGATTTCTAATTTACAATTAATTTCTGTGGATAATATAATTCTTGTTTCTATTTTTCAGTTGTGCGGATGTACCAGGCGATTGTTTCTGTGATGATTGTAGCATGAGGCAGATGGCTTGATCAGGTTGGTAAATTTTTAGAGTTGTTTTGTAGTTTTATTTTCTTGACTTAGAGTTGATAATAATTTCTTCATTTGAAGTAGGTTGATAATGTTTCCTTATTAGTTGAGATGCGGCGAAGTTTAGGTTATGTTGATTAGGCTGCAGTAGAAAGATGCTAGTCTGCAAAGATATGATTCATGGGTAGGCTGTGACTATGAAGAAGTTTGATAATTGGTGTATTCCACAAATGTAGTTTCTAGTTGATTGAAAAATTATTTCTTCCTCAAGCCCCCATCTAAATTTGATTCGGTATTGTTCCAAGTTTCCATTCCAATTTGCAACTATCCGTTTTATCTAAACTTTGCTTAAAACGAATGTGCCTATGGTGTAAATCAATTCTTTCAACTCGTTTCCTCTTTGTCGGCCGGTAACATGCAGTTTGATCTTTTTAAACCTGACATGCCGGTGGTGTCTGTGTGTCTTTCCAAATGATATTTCCTTTTTTGCATGCTGGTGTACAGTTGCTTGATTTCAACCGGACATGACTGCGGTGTGAATAGATCTTCTTGACACTAATTTTCTTTCCTGCATGGCGGGGAGAAATTTGATATTCAACTTTAGCCTAACATGACGGCGGTGGTTGTAGGTTCTTCTAGATATTCTTCTTCTTTCTTGAATTGTTTTGCTGCTTGTGTGTGGTCTTGACTTTATGCGGATTTTAATTGTTCTAATGTTGTTTTCTGATTGTTTTGATGGATACTGATTTGATGTGTTGCAGGTGCTGTCCTTGGTGGATGGGAGATACGTGCGGTCGGCGGTCCGGGCTGCTCTTCCACTCGGCGGGCAACGTCCTTGGACTCCTGGTGTCCGGCGCGCGGTGGTACGGGCTGTCCCTCTATGCCCTGGATGACGTCCTCAGCTTGGCGGGTGATGTCGTCCGGTCCCTCTCGGCATCCTGCGGGGTGCGGTGCGACTTCGGTATTAATACTCTCGGTAGGTTGGCCTTCCATACATGTGTCATGTTCGCTTAACTGTTTTATATCCTCTCCTTCGATTATGTCCGCTTTCGCATGCATGGGCTCAATCTCTGGTCCAATATTGATTTTAGTTGTCTGACGTTCCTCCTCGATTTGCCGTGTTACCGTCCTGCTTTCCTCTGTTGCTTCTTTCAACCTTTGTTCCGGTTCATCGAAATCCTGTTCATATACTTTCTTTAACTCTTCATTTGTTTGTTTGGTATCTTCAATTATTTGGTTGTAGTTCTTATCTATATTGTTTAGTGTTTCATTCATTTGATCGTAGTTCTTATTTATATTGTTCAATGCTTCCAGTGTTACTGAAGAACTTTGTTTTATTGCTTCCAGGATGATGCTCCAATCCAGCATGGGAAGGGTGGGTATGTAGCCTTCGGTCGGCGGCGGAAACTCTGTGGTGTGAGGTGCAGGCGTCTGGACTTCTGGAACGGTGGTACATGGGCGTTTCTCCCGCGCGACATCTTTCGTCTCTGAAATCACTGATGTGGCCTCCAGGATGCGGTGTGGTTCTTCCATAATTTATTGGATGATGCAATGATGCGAGTGCAGTGAAACGATCGCAAATATGTGGGGTTATGTGCAAGATTACAAATGAATGACCACAAGTTGAAATAGTGTAAAAAATTCGTTGAAGTGAAGGAATACAAAAGTGTGCTTCAATAATATGTTCAGTGATGAAGTGAATCAAGTTAGCAATATCGTTGACATAAAATGATAAACATAAAGGATACAATATGGATAATGCGATAACGAAGGTACGTCTCTTAAAATTTATTATTATTATATTATAAATATTTTATTCTTATAATTTCTTGCCGCAATTCAATATATAGGCTAGTGTTCTTTGCAAAATTTTATACAAAAGCAGTGATGCTCTGCTTGAATTCCACAATATATCTGTGATTTAATTTTACTTCCCTCTTTATGCTTTAAAAATTTTTAAAATGTAAATAACTTCAATCCTCTTTTCTGTAAATATTTATAAATTGTTTCAATATAGACCTAATATTCTTCAAATAATATGACCTTCTTATGATATCTCTTATACCTATGACTTATAGTACGACCAATTTTCGAATAACACAATAATAAAATTCTGAGTTCGATTTTTTCTCTAAAAATTCATCAATCGATAAATTTCTTTTCTGTTCAAAAATTGGGTATGGTACGTCTTGTTATTTTATATAACAGTGAACAGTTAATATTAAATTTGAAGAAATTCACAACCATGAATTTTTCAAAAAAAAATTTTCCCGTTGTCAGCGCTATAGTATACTGAGCAACTAAATAATCCTCGCAGTCGATTATCCACCTCTTCAATGCCCCACGTTGGGCGCCAAATCATGTGGAGCTCTTCCTGGGGGAGTCACTCTCACCTCCAAGGATAGGACAACACATGTAGGGTGAATCTTGTACTAAGTCAATGGTGTAGCGGCTATGAATTTGTAATTGCGTGCGTGGACGCTGAGTGAACACCAGACTGATTGACTCACTACAAGACTCAATACAATTGTCGGAATCGCGGGAGGCCTAAACGCTCGCTCACCCTTGATTCCTCTAATGACAAATTGTATAATGATGAAAATTTTTTATAAGTAGTGTAGCGATCGCTAAACACTGAATACGGATACCTTAAAATTATTACCTGTGAAGAATGAGCATACAAAATCATACAGGTCGAGCAAAAATCCCGATGTAGATAATTTACGGGACTGCGTCTCTAATAAGTTCTGAAGGATTAAAATACGGTATTTGAACCAAATATCGTTCAGAATATATTTCGAGATCAGAGTCTTGTCGGGTTTAAGCTCTATTGTAGGAATTTATATGATCTATGGCTGCCACTGCTGTGCAATTGATGTGTTCGCTCCTAAGTCGAGGTAGGTAACAGATAAAAGCTGATATATGAGCAGGTAAGGACAAAGAATAAATATCTGATCTGACCCCACTCGCTACATCCACTTAGACCTGTTCCAATATCCAGCTTAATTCAATTATTTCAATGATCGTATTCGATCGGTTCTTGATGATATAGAACGTATCAGAAACAATAATTGACAGGCTTAAGAAATAATCGAACTCAGAAAGCGAATTAACAAAACTGAAATATATTACAATAAAATATGTAATCATACAGTGCAGATTCAGGATTTGATTTACAGGTTGATAATAATTTAGCATTAACAGAGGAGTTAAAAATGTTCTTGTGCTTGCATGATACCATGCGTGATTCAACAGAATTTTACAATTGATAAAATTGAACGGTTTTGAAAAAATAGTGAAAGAATGAATTATAAAATATTTTTAAAATTGCTCGGGGTCGTGGTTCTGGCAGCGGAGGATAGTTAATCAACTACAAATTCTTATAAATTTAATATGAATAAATTCTAGACTCTTAATTGCTAAAGCGCTTGTCGGCGTGGCCAATAATTTAACGAAGAAAAATTTATGTTTTTCTGCACTGAAATATTTTCGAAGCGTAGATTGGGGCCCCTTATGACTTATAACTCACGTGAAATTCCTTGGTAGTCGTGGTTTTCTTCTTTAGATCAAAAATCGTTTGATCGGCGGCAATCCAGGCTTCGGTTTCAGCACGTGGGGAATTTTAATTTAAATATCTCCTTCACCGAATTAATTAAGGGATAATTTACTTTAAGCTTTTAAATTTATCGATTGATGAAAACAGAAATTTATAAATAACAAATAGATTGGCCTAAAATATCGGCTCACAAATAGAACATTTAAAAATCGAACAAGAAATTTTACAAATAGGTCTTTGGTAACTATAAAAAGAGATCTACACGGTAAGGATTTCAAAAGGGAAGTGCTGCTCTTTTCTCTAAGCTTTTAGGCTAGACCTTGCTTCTCGGAATCTCGATGTAATAATTTGCATAAAAATTTGCCATTGGTAGAACGCTTGTGACGTAAACATGACGTCAGTGGCAAGTAGTAGAATACAATTCCTTTAATTACAATAATAATTTAATTTATGTAATTCTTAAAACTGCTTAATCTTATAGACATAGTTCCTCTCATACAATGTACATGTGCTAGTGTAACTGATAAGGCAGGGTTGGTGTCTGATAATAGATTAACATGTGTTGCTTTCAAACGATCACCGTCTTGGTGCTATTTCTATGCACTGTGATTGGTTTAGACCTACCAAAGAGATTTAATTACCATGTGGTTCAGTTGAATTAAATTATTAATAAATTAATATTCTTGTACAATTTTTATTAGGTTTGAGATTATTATAATTAATTTCTGCCATTTTATCAATAATATAATTTCATGCTATGACCTATTTAGTTACAATAAGACCTGACGCATAATACAATTTCTTAAATAATAATAATTCAACAATAATACATACATTTATTTTTTTATTTGAAATTCTTGATCCTTTATTGATAGTTTTATAATTTTTAGAGATGATATTTTACCTTGCATGAAACCGCATGATATTTGACAATGCTTTGAATCAGTCAGCTGCGTTCGAACTGTTTTAAAAACATCTGATCGATAGTAAACAAAGTGTAACCTCAAAATCAGTGAGCGATTCATAAATAATTTGTGCTTTATTCGCAAAATAATTATAATTTTATTGAATAATTTTCCTAGAAAAATATTCAGTACAGAACGGTACTCTTATCTAATATACAGTTATTGATAAGTAAGCTTTATCGCTCGGTCGCTAACTATTCCTTTAGCAAATTCTTTCATTTTAAAAGGTAATCACAATTTTTCTCTCTTTTCATGAGATCTATTTGAAAATTCATCACAGTATCCAGCGTCATTGTCTTTTAACCAGCTGTCTCAGTTATTAAAATAGTAGACTTGAGATGCTCGTGAACACTAGCATCAGTGATAAATTTTCATAATGGCAAGGAAAGTTGTGTGAGTGCGCCACACCAGATTTTTCTATAAATTATTATTATTCTTAATTGATACAAATAATAATATTCGTATGGCTTTTATTGGTATTGGAGTCTTTGACGGAGGCCCCCACCTCGCCTTAATATTCAAGCCGTCAGTAGACCTTACGACTGTCATACGTCAGCGGGACAACAATTTAACGTGCCCATCCGATAACACGGGAGGGCCCTGTTCAAAAACTTATTGATACAGAGAACAATATAATATAATTAGTATTCAACGAAAATCCTAAATAAATGCTGTAAATCACCCCGAAGACTTCTGCTACTGCAGACATTGGCAACAGGGTTAACAGCTAAATGGAAATTCGATGAGAACTACTATCCAAAATTAGTTGCCAGCCCGGGAATCGAACCTGGTAGGCTACCTCCCAATTGCCAGTCAGGAATGCTTTGTCAATGTCTGCAGTAGCAGAAGTCTTCGGGGTGATTTACAGCATTTATTAGGATTTTCGTTGAATAATAATTATATATTAATTAGCATTTGAATAAATGCATTCTCTATTTAATTCCATATATAATATAATTTAAGACCTTTTCTTTGGTGACAGCGATGTTTAGATTGAAATATCCACTGTGTTACATGAATGTTCATGAGCTGACAGCTTTTAAGAGAGGTGCTCTTGGTACTGACGAAGAAGAGTGACTGCCTGAGACCAGCTCTATCAACTGACGAAGATTGATTCCAACTAGTGAAAAACTATTATTCTTTCTAGGATCTATACGTAGAGCCACAGACAACCTTGGTTGGGTCTGTGGTAATAGTAAAATCATTGCTTAGATCTGTGGATAAAGTAAAGATGGAATGATAACAGTTTTCCTACCATTGAGTCTTACTACATTAGTTGGAATACTATCAATGATTGAGTAATAGAGTCAATCAATCTATTAGCATGAAGAAACAATACTTATTAGATTAATTATTAGTAGATTACCATGCTAGTTCTCACTGGGTTATCTGAAATATACATAAATCCACCAACTCTACACTTTTGGCATTATTCTTCTCCTTTCAAGATTTATTGTACATCGTAGATTTATTTATACAGCCCAATCGAAAGCTAATAACTCAGCACCTAGCTTGGATGTTGGATTGGTCAATTAGAAAAATAATGGAAAAAACTTTATTGCAACAAGTCAAACGAAGGCAACAAATAATATAACTCGAGACATTGAAAGTACAAGGGAGAGGCTTAGAATTTCTGGATATCTGCCTGATTGTTCGCAAACAGATGGTTGGTCAATACGTCTTTGTCCGATAAAGAATCTGTGTACCTTGATCAAAGACGCTTTGGCGATGAGAGACAGAAATATTTATTTCGATTCATTTGCTTCAGTTTATTGCCAAAATCTCGGATTTAACTGACAAAAGATTTAAGAATCTCGGATTGAAAATCCTCTGGTTTTTAATTCTTGGATTGTATTGTCCTACCAATTAGAATATTTGTCTTGTTCTTGTTAATCAAATTGATAAACTGGGACTCAGAAGACTTTAAAGTTATGGTTAGGAACAATGTGAGATATTTGAAAGACAGCTTTAGTTGAGCTTTATCTTGTCAAATGATACTTGGGAGGGCAATTCTATTTTAAATTCATGATGCTTTAAATTGAGAGTAGCCTACCAAGATATTGTTTCCTCAAATACTCTTATATTCTCAGGAAAATTCATGATGATTTAAATTTAGAGTACCAAGACATGTTTCCTAAAAAATACTCTTATATTCTCAGGAAATTTATGATGCTTAAATTTAGAGTACAAGACATTGTTTCTTAAAAAATATTCTTATATTCTCAGAAAATTCAAGATGCTTTGAATTTAGAGTTCCAAGACATTGTTTTCTTCAAAAATATTCCTATACTCTCAGGAAGTTCTTGATGCTTTAAATTTAGAGTATCAAGACATTGTTTTCTTCTCAAATATACTTATATCCTCAGGAAAATCCATGATGCTATAAATTGAGATTACCAAGACATTGTTTACTTTAAAATATTCTTATATTCTCAGGAAAATTCATGATGCTTCAAAGTTAGAGTACCAAGACATTGTTTTCTTCAAAAATATTCTTATATTCTCAGGAAAATTCATGGTACTTCAAATTTAGAGTACCAAGACATTGTTTTCTTCAGAATTTTTTATATTTTCAGGAAAATTCATGATGCTTTAATGTAACGTTGTAGACATTGTTTTCTTCGAATATTCTATATTCTCAGTACAGTAACTATTACTCTTTTTACTATCAAGAGCTAAGTTGCACAAAAGCTCTAAGCTTAGTCTCAGTTGCACAAAAGCAAGTTAATTTTAATCT
>NW_024095178.1:0-7528 GCF_014356525.2 Nilaparvata lugens
TGCTGGAAAACGATTTCCATCCTCCTCTACAAGCTGGTGGACGGTGCGAAGTGCCAAATATGGAGAGCTTGAAACACCAAAAACAACACAATTGAGCTGATAAATTTCGATCGGATCCTCCGGCGAAAATCTCCACAATACACGCTGATAACGACGGCAGGAATCCTCCACTAATATCTGTCGATACATTTGTTTAATGTCGGCAGTTAGTGCGATTGGGAACAAACGAAAATTGACTAACAAAACAAAAATGTCAGTCTGCAATTTGGGACCAGCATGAAGAACCTGGTTCAATGACAAACCCGATGATGTTCTGGAACCAGCATCAAATACAATTCGGATGGGCGTGGTAGTGCTGCTTGCTTTCACGATGGCGTGATGCGGTATGTAGTAACCACCTCGGTCTGTCTGATCTGCTACAAACGACATGTGACCCTGACGTAGGTAATCAATCAATATTTCATGATATGAAATACGAGTATTGCTGTCATGCTCTAGTCGTCTCTCCAAACTCAGCAGTCGGCGTTCGGCGACAGCATACGAATCTCCCAAGCTGCTGGGCGGCTCCGCAAATGACAAGGCAACAACAAAACGACCAGAATTCACACGATGTACAGACTTCCGAAAATTTACCTCACACTCCAACTCGTCCGGTTTCAGTTGACAGCTTGGTGCAGGGCACGATTCCAACTCCCAAAAACGTTCCACAAAACTATCCAATGATGGACTACTAACGAATGGACTACAGATGGCTGTAAAACAATTCGACACATTCGTTGTTGAAGTGAGAATCGGCGCTCTCCCCATCAGAATGTGACCAAAGACACTATTAACAGTCATCAATTCGTGCGATTCACCTATACTAGGACTCCCACGTAGCAAGTGAGGAACTAACTCCGCACCAATGATGCCATCTATTCTACTAGGAAGGTAGAATTTGTCGTCAGCCAGTGTGAGATTTTCCAGATGATGAAGTTTGGATCTGTCGATTTCACAAGAAGGCAACTTGTCGATGATTTTATCTACCACTGTGGCATCCATCAAAAACTTGACGGTAGGATCCAACTTCGACTGAATCGACACACAAGTACGACCTCGAACTTCACTAGTACCACCACCGAATCCACGAACAACGGTTTTCATGGGCTGGAATGGTAGTCTCAAACGCCGACATAATTTAGCTGTAACAAAATGACACTGACTCCCGGTGTCAATCAAGAAACGAACATCACAAAGCTGACCATTACAATCTCGAATATGTGCAGTGACGGTCGACAACACAACGGTCGAATTTTCTACATCATTGGATGTAGAACAACAACTAATAGGTGATGTGCCACCTGCCTTGGAGTTCGACGAGGACGCAACACCTTCATTGGAACTTGATCTGGAAAAGTGCAATAAAGAATGATGAGATTCTCGACATTGAGCACACTGAGTTTTACTACGACAATTTTTACTCAAATGATCCACATCAAGACAACGAAAACAACAAAACTTTCCTTTAATCAAACAATAACGATCCCAAGGAGTCATTTTCAAGAAACTAGCACAATCTACTAACCGATGACCCGGTTTTAAGCACTTCAGACAATTGGGATTTTTACTAGATGCATCGTTAGATGAATCATTGGATTGAACCACAAACACCTTTGATTTATTATCTTTTTTGTGCTTCATATTAAACGATTCAGTCTGTTTCTCATCAGAAGGAAGAGTCTTAATTTGCTTTTCAATGAATTTGACATAATCGGCATAAGTTGGCATAGCCTTGTCACGTACAGCCGATTCAAAATTTCTACGAGAACTTGGATCCAGCAATCTCAAGCCATGATAGAGGAATATCGAGTCTGACAAATCAGTGAGTTGCAATCTCTTCACTGCATTGATGGAACTGCAAAACCCATCCAAAATCGCAATACAACCTGCCTTTGATTCTGATTTTATTGGACGAAATTCAAAAATTTGTTTGAAATAGGCATCGACTTGCGCTCGTGGATCGTTATAGCGGGTCAATAATGCCTGCCAAATTATTAGATAATTATTAGCCAATGGTGGCAAATGACGACAAATATTTGCTGCTTGTCCAGTAAGTCTACTTACAAGATATTGGACCTTCTGCTGATCGTTCAAACTCTTGTTGTCATGTACCAATGCCTTAAATAATTCATAAAACACCGACCATTGAGTCTGGTTCCCATCAAATTTTGGAAGGTCGATTTTGGGCAGTACTGACTCGGACACGACCGGCTGTGCACTAGCTGCTGGAGCTGCCGAAGATTGAGCAATAGCATCAGTCGCCTCTCTCTGTTTGAGAGTGTTAGCCGCTACTTCAATATACTGAAACAGATCTAGATGTGAGTCGTTGAATGCTACAACATAGTCTTTATTCAACTCAAGTTCCAACTCATTAACCACTAATTCTGTCTTTTCATAATCCGAAATGGTCTGAGACACCCGAGGATACAACACTAAAAATTGCTCAGCAACTTTTGGATCAGAGACATTTTTAGACAGTTCATAAATCCTTTGCAATCTGGCATACAATTGTTCCAGTTTAGCGCGATGCACAATGATTTGTTTCTGTAATTTTTCCTCCATCTTGAACTCATACACAAAACAATTCAGCCCCGACAATACAAACAACAGACAAAAAAAACAAGAATGAGTTCAAAACTAAATGGAAGGAAGAATCACGACTAGTAAGTTATCAAAGTTAAACTTTGATTATCAATTCACAAGACAAGTTACTGCTGAAGACAAAACTATATGATTAGATAATGTTCTTCCAACAACTCACAAACAAACGATAACTTGTTGAATTGAACAAACAAAATCATGCTGTGATTAACCTTCACTAACATGTACAATACAAAATCCAACAAACAAATTCCTGAGAAAAGAGCACAATGAGCCTAGTTTCAGGAAAATTACAATTTTAACTGAAATAAATTTAATTTCAGACAAATACAAATTGACAAGAAACCTTGCTCTAGAACAAGGCTACAACAAACTAAAGTTGTGCATAGATCAGACAATTCTGAACATGCCAACATTGGACAAATACGAAATTGCTTAAATCTAATGTGTGTGAATTAATCAACAAATTACAAATTTAAATTCATCCGGCCCGGAGGACCAGAAATGTTCTGAACAAAGCTCAGGCTAGAGCTACCAGTGGACTGTAAATTACTATTCAAATTATCAAATAGAAACGAGGAGCAAAATTTACTCTTCAATTTGAGCCAGGTTATTGGTACAGTCAAACTCTGCATTAATGAACAATAAAAAGAGCAAAAACTCACCAGATATAATCCAATTTTTTCTACTTGCCCTTCGAAGCCTTTATTAGGTGTTTTGGTCAGATTCAGGGGTGGAAAGAAATCTGGGAAAAAGATAGGTTTTCGCTTCCAGGCTGGTTTTCCGTGTTCAACTTGCAGGCTCTGTATACTGTATTTCGAACGAAGCTCAAACTGGATTCTTTATAAATTCAAAACTGATGCAAATAAATTCAATTTAACACTATTTACGATGTTATATTTATAATCCACACACACGACACTTAAACAATCAATTACTAGAAATTTCCGATGGAAATTACATTACAAATTACAAACTCGGTCTTCACAACAAGACAACGAGACAAGACAAAACTAACAAGAATGACTGAACTGGTCGACTCGCAAGGATGACAAGGCAAACAGCCAGACTAATCGACACTAGCGCACAAGCTTGCTATGGGCAGAACTGTAGTCTGGGATTGGCGCTACAATTTGAAAATGCTCTGGCCAGACCAATAGGTTTTTCAACCCCCAACCACCACTAAACTTAATTATCTTTTGATGAAACTTCAACAGTATGTTTAATATGTGTGAATAATCCTGTATGCCAATTTTGAAATGAATCGGACAATTAGAAATACCCGGTCAGTCACTTTTTATGCTTGTCAATAGGGTTTTAACCCCCAACACCCCTAAACATCATTATATTTTGATGGAACATCAACAGTATGTTTAGTATGTGTGAATTTTCCCGTATGTCAAATATGAAACAAATCAGACAATTAGAAATACCGGGTCAATCACTTTTTATGCTGGTCAATATGGTTTTTAACCCCCAACCACCCCTAAACATCATTATATTTCAATGAAACTTTAACAGTATGTTTAGTATGTGTGAATTATCCTGTATGCCAAATTTTAAACGAATAGGACTATTAGAAATACATGGTCAATCACTTTTTATGCTGGTAAATAGGGTTATCAAACCCTAAACATCATTATATTTTGATTGAACTTCAACAGCATGTTTAATATGTGTAAATTTTCTCCTATGCCAAATATGAAATGAATTGGACAATTTGAAATACCTGGTCAATCACTTTTTATGCTGGTCAAAAGGGTTTTCAACCCCTTACCACCCCTAAACATCATTTTATTCCAATGGAACTTCAACAGTATGTAAAATATGTGTGAATTATCCTGTATGCCAAATTTCAAACGAATCGGACAATTAGAAATACCCAGTCTATCACTTTTTATGCTGGTCAATAGGGTTTTCAACCCCTTACCACCCCCAGTTGTTGACATATTCCCATGAAATTCCAACAGTATGTTGGGTATGTGCAAATAATACTGTATGCCAAATTTGAAATGTATCGGACAATTAGAAATACCCAGTCAATCACTTTTTATGCTGGTCAATAAGGTTTTCAACCCCTAACCACCCTCGAGCATCATTTTATTTTGATGAAACTCCATCAGTATATTAAATATGTGTATATTATCCTGTATGCCAAATTTGAAACGAATTGGACAATTAGAAATACCCAGTCAATCACTTTTTATGCTGGTCAATAGGGTTTTCAACCCCTTACCACCCCTAGTTGTCAACATATTCTCAATAAATTCTAACAGTATTTTGAGTATGTGCAAATTATCCTGTATGTCGAATTTGAAATTAATCTGACAATTGGAAATACCCAGTCAATCACTTTTTATGCTGGTCAATAAGGTTTTCAACCCCTAAACATCATTATATTTTGATGGAACATCAACAGTATGTTTAGTATGTGTGAATTATCCTGTATGTCAAATATGAAACAAATCAGACAATTAGAAATACTGGGTCAATCACTTTTTATGCTGGTCAATAGGGTTTTTAACCCTTAACCACCCCTGAATATCATTATATTTTGATGAAATTTCAACAGTATGCTGAATATGTGTGAATCATCCTGTATGCCAAATTTGAAACAAATTGGACAATTAGAAATACAAGGTCAATCACTTTTTAAGCTGGTCAATAGGTGTTTCAACCTCTAACCACCCCTAAACTTCATTATATTTTGATAAAACTTCAAAAGTATGTTGAATATGTGTAAATTATCCTGTATGCCAAATTTGAAATAAATCGCACAATTGGTAATACCAGGTCAATCACTTTTTAAGCTGATCAATCACTTTTAATGCTGGTCAATAGGGTTTTCAACCCTTAACCACCCCTGAATATCATTATATTTTGATGAAATTTCAACAGTATTTTGAATATGTGTAAATCATCCTGTGAGCCAAATTTGAAACTAATCAGACAATTAGAAATACCCGGTCAATCACTTTTTATGCTGGTCAATAGGTTTTTTAACCCCTAACCACCACTAAACTTAATTATTTTTTGATGAAACTTCAACAGTATGTTTAATATATGTGAATAATCCTGTATGCCAATTTTGAAATGAATCGGACAATTAGAAATACCCGGTCAGTCACTTTTTATGCTTGTCAATAGGGTTTTAACCCCCAACCACCCCTAAACATCATTATATTTTGATGGAACATCAACAGTATGTTTAGTATGTGTGAATTTTCCTGTATGTCAAATTTGAAACAAATCAGACAATTAGAAATACCGGGTCAATCACTTTTTATGCTGGTCAATAGGTTTTTAACCCCCAACCACCCCTAAACATCATTATATTTTAATGAAACTTCAACAGTATGTTTAGTATGTGTGAATTATCCTGTATGCCAAATTTGAAACGAATCGGACGATTAGAAATACATGGTCAATCACTTTTTATGCTGGTCAATAGGGTTTTCAAACCCTAAACATCATTATATTTTGATTAAACTTCAACAGTATGTTTAATATGTGTAAATTTTCTCCTATGCCAAATTTGAAATGAATCAGACAATTGGTAATACCAGGTCAATCACTTTTTATGCTGGTCAATAGAGTTTTTAACCCCTAACAACCCCTAAAAATCATTATATTCTAATGAAACTTCAACAGTAGGTTAAATATGTGTAAATTATCCTGTATGCAAATTTGAAATGAATCGGACAATTGAAAATACCCAGTCAATCACTTTTTATGCTGGTCAATAAGGTTTTCAACCCCTAACCACCCTCGAGCATCATTATATTTTGATGAAACTTCAACAGTATGTTAAATATGTGTATATTATCCTGTATGCCAAATTTGAAACGAATCAGACAATTAGAAATACCCGTCAATCACTTTTTAAGCTGGTCAATAGGTTTTTCAACCCCTTACCACCCCTGGTTGTCAAAATATTCTCATGAAATTTTAACAGTATTTTGAGTATGTGCAAATTATCCTGTATGCCGAATTTGAAATGAATCTGACAATTGGAAATACCCAGTCAATCACTTTTTATGCTGGTCAATAAGGTTTTCAACCCCTAAACATCATTATATTTTGATGAAACTTCAACAGTATGTTAAATATGTGTAAATTCCTCGTATGCCAAATTTGAAATGAATAAGACTATTGGAAATACCCGGTCAAACACTATTTATGCTGGTCAATAGGGTTTTTAACCCCTAACAGCCCCTAAAAATCATTTTATTTAAATGAAACATCAACAGTAGGTTAAATATGTGTAAATTATCCTCTATGCCAAATTTGAAATGAATCGGACAATTGGAAATACCCGGTTAATCACTTTTTATGCTGGTCAATAAGGTTTTCAATCCCTAACCACCCCTAAACATAATTATATTTCGATGAAACTCCAACAGTATGTAAAATATTAGTGAATCATCCTGTATGCCAAATTTGAAATGAATCGGACAATTAGAAATACCCAGTCAATCACTTTTTATGCTGGTCAATAGGGTTTTCAACCCCTTACCACCCCTAGTTGTTGACATATTCCCATGAAATTCCAACAGTATGTTGAGTATGTGCAAATTATCCTGTAAGCCAAATTTGAAATGAATCGGACAATTATAGATACCCGGTCAATCACTTTTTATGCTGGTCAATAGGGTTTTTAACCCTTAACCACCCCTAAATATCATTAAATTTTGATGAAATTTCAACAGTATGCTGAATATGTGTGAATCATCTTGTATGCCGAATTTGGAACGAATTGGACAATTAGAAATACAAGGTCAATCACTTTTTATGCTGGTCAATAGGGTTTTCAACCCCTAACCACCCCTAAACATCATTATATTCTGATAAAACTTCGAAAGTATGTTGAATATGTGTAAATCATCTT
>NW_024095179.1:0-7980 GCF_014356525.2 Nilaparvata lugens
GCCGCTTGGCTTTATATGAAATGAGCGCGCTATCCAGAGGTTGTCAGTTGGTGTAAGGGAAAGCATTCCTGACCGGCAATTGGAGGTACTGGGTTCGATTCCCGGCTGACAATAATTTTCTTATAGTAGCGCTCATCGAATTCCCATCTAGCTGTTTCCCCGTTGTCATATTTTGCAGTAGCAGAAGTCTTCTGGGTGATTTACAGCTTTAATTAGGTTCTTGTCTATAATGATTCGACACAATATATATATATATCTATATATATATATATAATATATATTATATATATAAAAGTGATTGAATATATATATAAAGTATACAATTTATTTAATTGGGATTCTCGTTTACATATTTAGCATTTGAACAAATGCAACTTCAATTATTTTCCATCTGTATTGTCAAATAATTTATTTTAAAAAAATGAGATAATAGTTTCGGTTATTGAACCATTATCAATCTCCAGTGAAGTTTTCACCATCTAGATCTAAATATCCCAGTATATGAAAGTATACACTTATTATGAAAGTATATTATCAATATCAAGTCATATACATTTTGAATCCAATCTCATTGAAAGAACGAGCAGGCTTATCAATTTACCATAGCATCTTAAGAATATAGAATATCTATCTATATTAGACACAGATAATACAACCTCGTTACACTTGAAAGTAGTAACAACACTTCATTCTAAGAAAGTTAACACATTCTAATACTATTTATATTCCAAAAATAGCATTCCATCACTAAAATATGATTCGTTGTCAACAGATCTCACGAAAATCAGGAAATAATCGGTTTCCAATGACAGTTTGATAATTCATTATTAAAAATGCACAAAAACATCTCACAATGACTGCTTACACTATAAAGTATACTCAGATCCTTTCTCAAATCCCCTGATAAACTGTCATTAACTCTACCTTCTAAAGTAATAGATCTTCATCGAATTGAAATTGATGATAGCATGTCGACAAACCATTTGAAAGCTGAAGAATTTCCAGACCTTGATCGGTTTAAGATGGGCGTTGAGAGAGACAGGTGACAGAAAAGTGAGACAGAAGACGCTGGAGAGGAATGCGGAAGAGAATGTGAACAGAAAACAGGAGAGAGGAGGAGATAGAAATCTGCTTTGTGGAAATATTGAGGACTGAAAATTTTGTGAAGTGAACAACTACAAGACTTAACCTATTTCGGACTATGTGTAACTTTATATAAATAACTAGCTGTCAGGCTCGCTTCGCTCGCCATATCCGTCTAGCCAGGTGGCTCCGCCCCCTGGACCCCCGACTGGATCGTCCAAGAATGAGATCAGCAGGCTCGCCTGCATTTTTCATTTAGCATTTTTATCATATGCTAGGACAATCCAGTCGGGGGTCCAGACTAAACGTCTGGCTAAACGGATATGGCGAGCGAAGCGAACCTGACTGCTAGTAATATAATATTCCCAGGAATAGCTCTGATTGAAGTAGCAGTGCCCAATCAATTATTCCGCGATAAATGCATTTAAATCTTCAACTGGTGCCAACCTAACAAAGTCAACTCAACTTAATGCCAACCTGACAAAATTATTAATTTAGTTGCAGTTAACAAACTGTTTCGAAGAACTCTAGATATAGTTCTATAGTAACATATGATATGAAAATTTCAATTATAATTAGAGATTGGAGAAGAACAATATACATGCTAAAAGACGAACTTCAAACCCTTTAAACAACCCTTAGAGTTAAAATATTGCCAAAAGATTTCTTAGTGCGCCTCTAAAGGGCCAACTGAACATACCCACAAATTTGAATGTTTTTGGTCCGGTAGATTTTTAGTTCTGCGAGTGAGTGAGTGAGTCAGTCAGTCAGTCAGTGAGTGAGTGAGTGCCATTTCGCTTTTATATATATTATATAATATATATATATATATATATATATATATATATAGATTTGGGAGAGGAATAGCACAAGGTTACCTTATTTTTTCTCTTCCTATCATTTGAAGATAGCTGGAGAATGAAAGATAGATAAGGGATAGAAGAGGAGAAAGAAGAGGAGATAGTAGGTGGAAGAAAGACAGTAGGAGTGAGAATATAAGGAGGAAAGAGGGAAATGAGAAGGGAGATGAGAAGAAACTGAGTAAAAATGGATGAAAGAGAGAGTTAAGAGATTTTTCATTGTGGATGATGTCCACATGAGATGACAGCTTGTGCGTGGGTAATCGGAAGTTTGAGGGTTATCTATGGTTTGATAAGGTGATGAAGATGAAGTTTTCAAGATTGTTTGTTAAAGATGAGGAAGAGGAACAGAAACAAAAAAGAGAAAATTCCAGAAAAATTAATGAAAGAGGAAGAAGGATAAATAGACAAGGAAAGAGATTGAATGATTGAGTACTTTATTTATGTAGATTACAATATAAATACTGGCTTCTACACTTATATACAATAGCTTACAATACAGCAAAATTATAGATGAATTTACATAATATAGAAGAAAATGATTATTGAACTGCTATGATGAAAAAAGCAATTGGTAATAGCTATAGATAATATTGTTATGCATCTACATAAATTGGCAGAGCTTTGGACATATCAATGTCCATTCTTTGAGAGGATATTCAAAATATCCTTCCCACTAACTCTCTACCAAGAAAGGACGGATAGGAACAGAAGGAAAAGAAAGTCGAACAAAGACATGAAATATAGCATGGATAAATTTGGAAGAAATGTATCAAAAAAGGAGAAAACGGTGATGTAAAGTTTGAACAGTGAAGGAAAATGGATGATTCTCCAAGAAGAATAAGAAGAAGAAACCGAATAATTGAAAGAGGAGGAAATGAATGGATTTGTACAACAATTCATGCAGAAACGAAAAAAGATGATGAAATGAAATTTTGAAAAACAGGAAGATTTCAAATATGGTAGTGGAGGTAAATGAAGGGTAGCCTAAATAAAAAAATAGGGGAAGAGAACTTGAAAAGGACGCATGATATAATAGATATGAGGCATCAAATTCAGGAACGGAGGTGAATTTGTTCAAAGTAGGGAAAGTACTAAGAATGGAGAATGAAGAAAGAATTAGAATTAAATGTATGGAAGTATTTCTATGAAGTTGAACAGAATAAAAAGAAAGAAAAGGAAAAAGAAGAAGAAGAAGAAGAAGAAAAAAAGAAGAAGGAGGAGGGAGAAAAGAAGAAGAAGAAAGAAGAGGAAGGAGAAGAAGAAACTGAAGACTTGAATCTGTTGCTCCTTCATCCATCCATCAAATCAGTATCCATAAATCACTCAGCAGTTATTTGGTTGCAAAGGAGTTTGAAATTCTTCTACAACCATTAATGTTGACCTTGACAACAACTGACAGGGCTCGTTATAACGTCAACAGTCTCTGGATCCGTTATAACGAGCCGTTATCGTTGACGCCATAAATTATTGATAAGGCTATCAATGCATCAATGGCAGCAATCATGCAATCAATGTAATCAGCCAGTCCTTTACTGTTCTAAATCAACTTTGCATCACTCTTCAGAACCGCCTATTTCCCTTTCATTTCTCTTCTTCATTTCTTATCCTTGATCTTTTTCTCCTCTTATTTCTTCTTATTTTGTCTTCTAACACCGCCAATTATGTACTGTAGTCACACATCAATATCATATTATCAAAATCAAATAGTATTCAATTTTGATCCTGATTTCCAGATTATTAGTAGAATAGATTATTGACAATATCTCTACTATCTTCAATTATTAATTTTCAATACTTTCAGATCTTGTTGATATATTGGATCATTCCTTGAGGCTGTGCAAAGGCTAAAAAGAACTTTCTACTCGTGATATTTTTCCAAGTTTTTCGATTTGTATATCATCAAGCTATAAATGAAAACGTTTTCTCAGGAAAACATTTTTTCCTACAACTGCGCGTAAAAAAAGAATTTACATACTCAATCTCCTCGTAAAACAGCTTAGTTCTGAGGAGAATCTACTTTTGCTCGCTAACCATCCGCGCATGCGCAGTAGATTTCTTTACGCTCGGTATCATTCGCGCATGCGCAGAAGAGTTTCTTTACGCTCGCTGATCAGCTGATGGTAAGCAGCTCGCCAAAAGGTCAGATCTTAACCTAAAAAGTTGGTATTGTAACTCCGCCATATAAGTAATTAACTATTTGGGCAGTTTAGAAAAAACTTTGAATGTAATTCGCGCATAATGCTTCTTTATCGCTCTTGCAAAATTATCCACGCTCCGCTTTGCGTCGCGTGATAACTGTTTTGCGCGAGCGATAAAATCGCGCATTACGCTCTTATACATAAATAGCTATCTTCGATCATTACTTTTTGAGTAATAACGACTGAAGTTTGATTTTTGGGACAGAACATTTCAAATTTGGTGCGATATAAATTCATGAGATTGAGGAAGGACTCTTCATGGTATGGTTGATCTAGTAAAACAAAAGGTTCTGAAAATATCATTTTGGGAGAAGGTATTCAATTTATCAAAAAAAACCCCAACTGGAGCTATTTTTGGTTATTTTTAGTAAATGGAATAACTATCTTAAAAATTGATATTTTCAAAAAAAAAATTTTACTAGATCAACATACCATGAAGATTTATCCTCTAATCTCATGGATTTATCTCTCATGGAATTTGAAATGTTCTGTCCCAAAAATTCAAACTTTAGGCGCTCATATCTCAAAAGTAATGATCAGAAAAAATGTTTTCCTGAGAAACATTTTCATTTTGATAGCTTGATGATATACAAATCAAAAAACTTGGAAAATATCACTAGTAAAAGTCTATTTTTAGCCTTTGCACAGCCTTAAAAAAGCTTCTTGTAATCTTGTTAATTGTTCCTCCTCTTTCGATTCTTTTCTTTCTCTTTGAATCTCCTACCCAATCTATTTCCGTTATGCTCTTTCTATTTCTTTTTAATCCTTTTCTTGTAGTCACTTCGTGCTTTTTGTCGGAGCTCTTCATCTCCTCCAATCACTTTTCATTTCTTGTCATGTTACTATGTTTATCCTCTTCTGTATCACCACCTTCTTTCTTTCTCCTGTTTGTTCATCCTATTTCTGTTTCTCTCTAATCTCTCACATCACTGCCAGCCTTATCAATTCTCGATTCATAGTCAATCATTCATAAAGATAAAATTCAACCTCAACTCAAATAATATCTCTAATAGCATAATACGAAAATGAGCATGATATTTTCCAGAAAATTACGCACTGAAAATCCCTTTTTCCTACAGATACCTTGAAAATTGACCATTTCTGCACTGATTGCAGGCGCAAAGAATCTCTTTTCCGCACTAGTGCGCAAAGTGAGTACTTTGCGTACTCCAGATTTACAGCATGACAACGCAAAATAGTTAGTAGGTTAATGGAGCACCAGTGCAGGAAAATCAAAATAAGTTGGTAACTGCACTCATAGTGAGGCCCACGTTATAATGGCAGTGGAGAACAGCGTTGCCTTGCCATTATGTGCCTTGATTATAGCCATTTCAATGCTTACATAAGATAAACCCCCTTCAAGCAGTCAGATAAATTTTTTAATTGAATTACTAATCGTTATAATTCGATTATTATTATTCAATTTTAAATAAATTAAGGCTTTTATTAATAATAAATTACACAGAAAATCATTTGATGGATTTCAGGGAATTTACCCATAATTACCCACTTTTCATATCAATGGTAACTGTAGGAAAAATTTAATGTGAAATACGTGCGCAAAGTTCGTTTGCTTCACTCAAGAAACCATTCCGCCCGAGCCGTAGGGCGTAAACGGTTCTTTCGGTGCAGCAAACTGTCACTTTGCGCACTAGTTGCACAAATAACTATTCGCCACACTGCACAGAAAGCAGCTGTTTTCCAGTCCCTACATAGATCTGAAAGGCATTGTTTGCAGACGACTCTCGTCTGACGTCAAACAGGTTTCTTTCCGCCTAGGCCGAAAGAGTACCTTTTCCAGCCGCTAACACGGAATGAGAAAGGTGATCAAAAACAGCTGATCGAAAAACCTTTCATATTTGTTCATTATTCAATAATTCATTGAAACATTCATAATGATATCATCTTATTGTCATTTGAAAGAATAAAAAAGTAT
The DNA here is from genome assembly GCF_014356525.2 of Nilaparvata lugens. Classification (NCBI taxonomy): domain Eukaryota; kingdom Metazoa; phylum Arthropoda; class Insecta; order Hemiptera; family Delphacidae; genus Nilaparvata; species Nilaparvata lugens. Next base: position 6,081 of record NW_024095179.1, read on the forward strand.
AAACTCAACCTCCCACATAATGAATAATCTTTTAGGTTATTTAGACAAATTAGAATAGAAAATTGAAAAACCGATTTTGAGCCGGAAATCTCATTTTCTGCTCTAGGTGCGAAATATACTATACTCATCCTTTGATTTCAACCTCTTCTCAAGTCATTACTCCATCTTCACCCTTCGATTCTTAATAATTATGTTTTCTGCTTGCTTTATCTCTTCCATCCACTCTTTCAATATCTTTCGTAAGCTCTATTCATCTATATTTCTCCAAATATCAATCCATCTAACTCGCTATTTCCTCTCTTCCACATTCTCTCTCTGCTCCCCCACTAAAATTCTCTCTCCAGAGCGATCATTTCGTAAACAGTCGTTAGTGCTTCGAACACGTGCCATAGGTAAGAGACTAAAAGCAGTCTCGCTTCCTCTCCACAGACTAAAAGCAGTACAGTGCATACAGTGCTAAAAGCAGTACAGTGCCATACAGTGGCTAAAGGCAGTATGAGAGCTGCGACTGAATAGGCCGTTGCAATCGCCGCTTTCCCGCGCTTAATGGACGATTTGCGCGCGCAATCCACATTTATTTGCCGCCAAAGCCCCATTTCTGCCAATGCCACTTCGATCGCCGACCCTTTACCACTTGATTTAGAAGCACACGGATTCGCGGAGATCAATGCTGTTACCCTGTAACCGCATTCATGAACTTCACAGATCAAGTCCCATATATGCACCATTATATGAAAAACGCTAAACTAGGTCAGCATTGGTTCAATAGGCAGCATTGGAATTGTATGGAATTCTGTCAGTTCAAATAATAATACATTTCATTGTAGCAACATACTTGCGCTCTTGTTAAGTTGCTTGACCAACCAAGTCTCTTCCAGCTACGTTTTGGTTTATTGTTCTTGGATCCGCTTTAGCCAATCATCGCCAAGACCCTCTTCCACACACAGGCTTTGCCTTTGTGGAGAGTTGTCATTAAGTTTTTTAAATATAATGTTGTATTTCTGGAGCTATGATATAATAACAACTAGATTAGTTGGATAATGATTATTTTTAGTTCAACTGTAAGTTTTATTTATGATTGTTTGGTTGCAGAAGATGTAACGTTGTTGTATAATATGATATTTGTACCCTGGAATCATGATAATAAAAACCATTTGATTTGATTCGATTGATTTTGATCAATCATTGTTTATAGAATAATATAAATTCATTATTCTTCCAATGATACATTATACTAATCAGAAATTATGAATAGTAAAGTAAGCCCAGTCAACGAGTGTTATAGAGGGAAAAGTTTGGAAGACAATTTTTGACCCCGCAGCACTGTTCGGGTAGTGGGGAGGTAAACATATCAGAGTCCCACCCCTACCCACTGTGCTAATGTACCAATTTTTGGTTTCTCTCATATAACTCGAAAATTATGCATTTACGGACATGACAATTCCATAAGAAATTGAAGCTTACATAATTTCCTACAATATTGATCCGACAACTTTCTATATCTCTTTCACTTTTTGATATCCGCTCTAAAGTTGTGATATTTTTGAATTAGCACAGTGGTAGGGGTGGGGGGGACTTTTGATATGTTTACCTCCTCTCTACCCAAACAGATCTGCGGGGTCAAAATTGTCTCCAAACTTTTCCCTCTATACCCTTTTTGAGCATTCATTGCCTGGACTAAGTAGATATATCACAACAACAATATTGCAAATTATAGAAATGAAGATAATAAAATAATACAATTACACGAATAATTCTCTAATAATACAAATAATACAACAAAAAACAATAATTAAGGACTGAAAATTTGTTAAGTGAACATCTACAAGACTTGACCTATTTCGGACATAGTGTAACCAGCCTTATCTAAATTTGGGAGAGGAATAGCACAAGGTTACCT
>NW_024095180.1:0-8031 GCF_014356525.2 Nilaparvata lugens
AAAATTTGTTAAGTGAACATCTACAAGACTTGACCTATTTCGGACATAGTGTAACCAGCCTTATCTAAATTTGGGAGAGGAATAGCACAAGGTTACCTTATTTTTTCCTCTCCCTATCATTTTGATGATGTGCTTATTGTATGAATCAATAAAGAATAATGAATAAATCTCCCTTGTTTCTGTTTAGAATATATCTATCTCCCCAATCTGTCTGTGGGATGTGCTATTTATGTTATTTGTTTAGTGGAGTGAGTGGCCTAGAGACCTACAGACACAACAAGCGGTCTAAATGAGTTCCTTGTCCTCTAATCGTTCATCCAATCTCCACGGCTATCTTGTCTTCAACTACAATCCGATTCACTTTATTCTGTCACAATTCATTGTAGTTAAACATGGCTGCCCACCATTCAACCAATACTGACTGTAACCATAGAGACGACTCACTAATTACACTGGTTGAACTATATGAGTCACTGTTGGAATGCTGTTCAAGAGATATTTACTATTTTCATTTTTAATTGTCTTCGTTTTTCCACATTTTTCTTGTATCCTCAATTTTTACAATCACGTGTATCCCCTGTCATAAAATTGATTCACTTGCGTAGTGGTTTGGAGTGCACCTAAAGTTTTGATAGAAGCTTAGCTAGATGAATGGGATGCTTTCCACTAATAAACCCGGTTGTATTTGTGCTTATAGGTAGAGTTGATATCACACTATCAAAATCAATGCTCTACGAAACATTATGATAATTGCAAAATGAGAATGGAATTACATCAATGGGAAATTAATAAAATGAGTTCGAATCAATGAATTGTCATCCATCATCTATATATTCAATGTTAATTGAATCCATTCATTTATTTATCCAATGTTATTTGAATACATCCCGGTTGAAGTAGTTTATAACTATCGTGAAGACCATTGATGGCTTGAATTATAAATTCAGGCTAGTTGGGACCTTTCCGCAAGGTAGACTACTACCCACCAACAAAGAGTCGTAAGAATATTTCTTCTTATATAATACTAGTAGCTCTGTGAACAGTAGACCTCACACAGTATTCTCATCCACAAGTACTTGATTGAAACTATAGACCTTATGGAAATACAGCAATAGACTGGCTTCACCACACATCTGTGTAATCACTTGTCAGCTGATTTATGATGAATAATTCTATAGTATGATTTTTACTCCAATATTGGCGTATGAAGGAGGATCCTTTTTCCTTTTATATTATCCTTGAAATGCAAAATTTTCAAAAACCTTGTATATACGTCGACGCGCAATTAAAAAAGGAACATACCTGTCACATTTCATGAAAATCTATTACTGTACCGCGTTTCGCCGTAAATGCGCAACATATAAACATTTAAACATTCAAACATTCGAAACCGTCGACTGGAATCTTAGACCTCACTTCGCTCGGTCAATTAGCTGATAAACCTGCTTTACACTTTACAATTTTGTGTTATAAAATGAAATCTCATTATGTCCAGGAAGCATAGAAGAATGGAATAATTATTCTGTCAAATTCACGTGGATATTCTTCATCAAAGTTGAAAATTCCCAGCAAAGAAAAGTTTCATTGGTCTCCAATTAATTCCATTCATTAATTAATTCATTATTAATTCCATTCATGTAACGCGTGCTACCAATTACGCTACGAATTCACTTGAAGAAAGCTCTGTCTTTTATTGTTGTCGTATACTTTGAATCACAAATTGGATGAAATTGATTTTATTATCCAATTCAAACTAATTGATTAATATGAATGAAAATGAGCCTAGACTATATACAAATTCGGTGATTCCAGAATCTTTATGTACAATTGCAAGTTGAACCAGTTCAATCAGTGTTAATGCGTCAATCATGTATTTACAATCCCGTACATGTACCGTATAAGCCAATTCCTTCCTTTATCATTTTGTAGATAATGCGTCAATCGTATATTTCCTATCACATACATGTATGAGCTCATTCCTCCCTTTATATTTTGATAAATGTATCGTCTTCCGGAGGAGACAATCAGCCGTCGGTCCCGACTACCAAAAAAGTCAGAGGACTACCTTAAAAGTAGTCTCATCTCTCATCCCTCATCATCGTCTCTTTCGCTCATTATCCACACACAAGCATAAGAGCTTCTGTGGCCATCACCCTCAGTATTATTATTATTTTGTTGATCATCATTTAATTGATCATGATTTAATAGAATAAACAGTTGCCAACAGCTTGCAATTGGATAATTACATTTTCTCAAATTTCAAGCTAATTTTCAATTCTAGGTGAAAATGTTACTGGACATTGATTGAAGAGATGTCCATGCTCAATCGTTTCCACTAAAAATTTTTGTTTAAATTATATCTGAGACCTGATAATTGGAAATCTAAAATCAAACTTTGCATAGATGGGGCGAAGCACCTGAAATTTTTACAGATATTGGACTTGTGGCAGTTGATGTAGCTTATCAATGACTATTTTAGGTATAAATTTGATCAAAATCGTTGGAGCCATTTTCGAGAAAAACCCTGTTTTTGACAACATTTTAGCCATTTTAGCCGCTATCTTGAATCGCATTTGATCGAAATTTTTCGTGTTGGATCCTCATAGTGTAAGGACCTTAAGTTCCAAATTTCAAGTCATTCCGTTAATTGGGAGATGAGATATCGTGTGCACAGCGCCATACACTCATACACACACACACACACACACACACACACACACCACACACACACACCACACACACCCCACACACACACACACACCACACACACACACACACACCACACACACACACACCACACCCATACATACAGACCAATACCCGAAACCACTTTTTTTGGACTCAGGGGACCTTAAAACGTATAAAAATTTAGAAATTGGGGTACCTTAATTTTTTTCGGAAAGCAATACTTTCCTTACCTATGGTAATAGGACAATATTCACAGAAAGTTTGTGACAGACAAATATACAGATTAAATTACAAAAATGAATTAGATTAGATACAGATTAGAAACAAAAGTAAGTTGATAAAAACGTTGTAAAAACACTGAACTCACCTTTGAAAATCAATAGCACAGCTAACAAATAACTCCAGCAACTAGGTGCCAAAAATTGATTGTTGAATCGGTAGGGACCGTTCACACGAGCCGTACGGTAAATAACGATCCGTGAATGTTTAACACTGTGCACCACTAAAGACAACAAAAAACGCAGACAATGTTTGACGTTTCGACCGCTGAAAACACGAAACTCTACTGACTGACTTTCAGTCCAAGTGAGTCTCGGTACACTGAAAAGAAAGTGAACAGCTGAGAGAGGAAGGAGGGAGTGTAGAGGAGATGGTGGATGAGAGGAGGAGATGAATGATGAGGGGAGTGGAAGGATATGATGAGGATGTAGAGGATAAGGAGGAGGTGGAGGAGACATGAATGAGTTTTCTCCTTCCTCCCTCCATGCCACCACCTCTTCAGCTACAACCTTGCTTCTTTCTTCTTCTTCTTCTTCTTTTTCTTCTTCTTCTTCTTCTTCTTCTTCTTCCCAGCTGAACCGACATCTCCTGAACACTCCTGAAAATTGTGACAGGATTGAAATTTGTGATAGGAATGGGAATAATGGGAAATAAGAATAGAAAATAGGGGAAAGGGATAGAAAATAGAGTAAAGGGATAGAAGTTGGGGAAAAGTAATAGAAAATAGGGGATTGAATTAGAGTTCTCTATTCAATGTTTAAACTTTGTATTGCAACCTAGTCTTAATAGACCAATGAGCAGATTTTCCCTAATGTATATAATTATAATGTAATGGTTAATTAATTAATGGTCCAATAATAATGGGTTAAATTGATAAGATAGGTAGTTCCTACCAGGCAACCAACTTCAAATGTGTTACAATATTATATTCTCGCTTATACACTAATTTACAATAAATGACGGTAAAGCGAATCATTCAAAGGATTTCACAAAGTTTATGTAAAATTATCAATCACAGAAAAAGATTAATTTGGTATTTGAATATCGATAATATTAAATATTGTAACTTAACATTCATATCGGAGGTGTTTCAACAAATAATATTGCCGACATTCCAAAAAGGATATGGAATGATATCCTTCCTATCAACACAAACGTTAGAATTACGATATTATTTCAAAGCTTGGCCATTAATATATAATAATATACATTTGTAATACTATATTCATAATAAAAATTGGCTAGTGTATGTGATTTAATAGTGGTTGGGAATGGCATGATAGAATTTGCATTTGTCTCGGAATAAGGTCATTTATTCATGCATACTGTACAATGTGTACATTAGTAACCTTCCGAGGATTCTCAGGGCCAAGTCATACGAAGCGTTTTCCCAGGCGTTTTCAGACGAGTCGGCAGGGCAGGAAGCTCTTCGATTGGCTGATTCCCGAACACAAACCAATCAGCCAATCGGATAGCTTTCTGCCCTGCCGACTCGTCTAAATCGCCTGAAAAAATGCTTCGTATGGCTTGACCCGTAGTCGAATGGTTCATTCATTTAAAGGTTACAAATTCAAGTCTCAGATTCCATTAGAATGTCCTCTCATTGTATCGACTATTGCTTCCACTTAGCACATACAGTACTCACAAAATGAAAATATATTCTACATCAGAAGCAAAGCGTTATTCCATGACCCAGCAAGACATTGTTTCATTTGGAATTTTTTGCGGTTAAAATCTGCTCTTGGAATGTGAAGAACAGTGATAATTCAACAGAAGAGTTTACAACTGTTAACTTTCGAATGAAAGTCTCCGTTGACATTTCTTGACAAAGGTGACTCCGAATACCTTTGTCAGTAATAATTCTTGCGCTTTACTGGTTCAACGTTTTTCCACATTAAAATTATGGATAAGTAGGCTATTCCTCATTGCTCAATGATTCAAACTTTAATTGAGTGAACATTGAAGAATTTATTTTTTTTCAAAATAATAAAACTTGATACAAATATCAAGATAAATCTCACACAGCTGTAGTGAGGTCCACGTTATAATGGCAGTGAAGGAAGATAGGAGAACAACGTTGCCGATCGTCTATCTTGTCAATGCCTTCTATAGACGGTAGCTGATACCTGCATACCTGATGTAATATTAGGTTAGATGCACACATACATCGATTTTTGTTCGTACGATATTTTGCCGTCCTTATAAATTATATTAGATTAAAAAGATGATTTCTGAAAGATGATGTTTGTCAAGCTCCGTTAAATCTGATAGAATTCTTATGGACGACAAAATATCTTTTAAGAACAAAAATCGATGTTTGTAACTTAACTGTTCATTTTAGTTTGAAATAACCAATTATATTTCATTGAGCAAGAAATGATATTTCATTTGTTTCATAATGATGATGTTTCATAATAAATTTTCATAACTAGTGGTTCTGTGAACAGTAGACCTCACGCAGTATTCTTATCCACACGTACCTGAATGAAACTATAGACCTTATGGAAATACAGCAATAGACTGGCTTCTCCACACATCTATGTGATCACTTTGTAAGCTGATTTATGATGAATAATTCTAGTCTGATTTTTACTCTAATATTGGCGTATGACGGAGGCTCCTTTTTCCTTTTATATTATCCTTGAAATGCAAAATTTCCAAAAACCTTGTATATACCTCGACTCACAATTAAAAAAGGAACATACTTGTCAAATTTCATGAAAATCTATTACCGCGTTTCGTCGTAAATGCGCAACATACACTAGAGTCTCGATTAACCGAGTCTCGGTCAACCGAGGTTCCGTGTTAACCGAGCCTCGGATCGGCCAAGGTCAAGTTCAGTTTGGCAGCTAAGAAGCGAAGCAGTTCGATTACACAAGAACTGTCAAAGATTTTTTCAAACCTTTGTAACATTTTTAATACTTTAAGTATGTACTACTATTATCTAGTTGTGTGGTTTTTGATATAGTTCATGTTGGTGTACATCACATGGTACGTATTTTTATTTGATTTCCTTAACCCCTTATTTAGATTAGGCCCTCCGTGTTAACTGAGTATTTGACTATCCGAGGTTGTAGCGGTCCCGATTAACTCGGTTAATCGGGACTCTAGTGTATAAACATTTAAACATTCAAACATTTAATCATTAAAACATTAAGAGAAATGCCAAACCGTCGACTTGAATCTTAGACTTCATTTCGCTCGGTTAATAAGGATGGAATATTTTGTTTATTAATTAATAATTCTACATTGTTAAAACACGATCTGGCAACAGAGCAAAGCAAGAAAGAGATAGCGCTATCCGCTTTGTTGAATGATAGACAAGGATAGCAATACCATTACTAATCAAACACTGCCATTATAACGTGGACCTCACTACAGTAAGCTAAAATCTGGAGGTAGGCATGTACCTCATATGCTTACATATCTAACTTTTAGGTAAGGAAAGTATCGCTTTCCGAAAAAAATTAAGATAGCCCAATTTCTATACGTTTCAAGGTGCCCTGAGTCATATCAATACCCAAAAACCACTTTTTGGATAAGATATATATATATATATATATATAATATATATATATATATATATATTGTTGTGTGTGTGTGTGTGTGTTGTTATGAGTGTATGTGCGCCTGTGTACACGATATCTCATCTCCATCGCAGTTAACGGAATGACTTGAAATTTGGAACGTAAGGTCCTTACACTATAAGGATCCGACACGAACAATTTCGATCAAATGCAATCCAATGGCGGCTAAAATGGCAAAAATGTGTGTCAAAAACAGGGTTTTTCGCGCATTTTCTCGAAAACGGCTTCAACGATTTTGAATCAATTCATCCTGGAATAGTCATTGATAAGCTCTATCAACTGCAACAAGTCTTATATCTGTAAAAATTTCAGGAGCTTTGCTCAATCTATGCAAAGTTTGATATTAGATTCTCAATTATTATCCTTCATATACAATTTAAACAAAAAAATTCAAGTGGAAAAGATTGAGCATGAAAATCTCTGCAATTTATATTTAGTAACATTTCCACCTAAAATTGAAAATAAGCTTGAAATTCGAGAAAATGTGATTATTAAATTGCAAACTGTTGGTTCTATTAAATCATTCACTACGAAGTGATAGCAGACCTCGTGTGTCTCCAGCGTTATTGCCCTGTCACCTGCTGGCTCAAATCTTTGAATTGTAGACTTGTGATGCGCGTGAACACTAGCGTCGTGTGATCAATTTAAATAACGGCAAGGAATGTTGTGTGAGTGCGCCACATCAGATTTTTTCATTACACAAACAAGCTTGCTATTTTCTTCTCAATTATTGCAACAATGTATCCTGATTGACATGTGTTTTGTTCAAATAATTCGATTTTATTACTTCAATATAAAAAAAATTTTAGTTCACAAATATGTTGCTTTCATACCTAATGTTGGGGAAATTTGGGTCATGTTTTCTAGACAACTATTATTTTCAAACTCATCTTAAATAATATGATTTCAGTAACATTTTTGAAAACATAGGCTGAGAGTCTATTAAGTTGAAGCGTAAAATTATCGAATTAAATGTTGGGAAATGGTGATAGAAATTCTGCTACTTTCATGGATGGTGGACGTGTGTGTTCCATTGGCCATTCATCACAGCATTATAGGAGACACATGTTAATAGGTTCTTGGATCTCTACGGCTTTGGAATTCTCTTAAAGATCTACACCGCTTTCGATTTTACTGTCACAGTCTCATCTTTTACTGCTCATTTTTCTTCATCTTCTTCTTCATCAGATAAGATAACGCTCGATGGCTGAGTAACACGCGGTTGTGAGCTCCTGCATTTTTATTGTGTTTAAGTGGTTTTTTCAAGTAGTACTGAGTTGTGATTTTGCCATTGTATTCATCAGGTAATCCCTGCAGCTTCCTATAAAGTTTCAAGTTCTTGACTTTTCTCTGAAGGACGGATTTATATGTCCAAAGCTCCGCCAATTTATGTAGATGCATAACAATATGATTATTAACTATAGTTATTATATTACAAACTGCTTTTTTCATATACAGTTATAATAATATTTTTAGT
>NW_024095181.1:0-6913 GCF_014356525.2 Nilaparvata lugens
CGCCAATTTATGTAGATGCATAACAATATGATTATTAACTATAGTTATTATATTACAAACTGCTTTTTTCATATACAGTTATAATAATATTTTTAGTCTATATTATGTAATTCATCTATAATTTTGCTGTATTGTAAGCTATTGTATATAAGTGTATAAGCCAGTATATATGTAATCTACATAAATAAAGTATCAATCAATCATCAATCAATCAATAATCTCTGTTTATCAGAGATTGACATAGTGAATAACCAAAACGGTCTTTACAATTTCAAAAATCAGTGGGTTTTTTTTACAATTTCTTAGTATTTTTCATCAATAGAATAATTACCACAATACAACTTCTACTACACAAAAAGTGAGAATATATTTGGGTTTAAGTGGAAGAAAGGGGGCTCTTATTGCCTCAATTTTTCCACATCACTTTTGTAATGTTATAAAGTGAAAATAAAAGACATTTATCTATCTATTATTTTAAACACTGCATGATTAGATCCTTTTATCTCCCATGGATTGAAATAGGTGAAGAAATAGGACTTGGTACATTATTCAAAGTTTCAAATTCTGTCAGTAACCCCGCTTACATGAACTCTAAAAGGTGCATACAGACTGTCGCTCTGCTCCGCAACCGAACGTCACTCAGCAGAGCGTTGATGATCGACCGGGGAGCAAGAGTGGGTTCGACCGGGGAACGCGAGAAGATCTAACATCTTCCGTAACGTTATGATGGGGCGTGGGCGGTCCGACTGTGGTTCGATGGTGGTACGAGGCGGTACGAGGGCGGTACGAGGGAGGAGCGTGCTCGGTGCGGGTTGGAAGCACGAATATGTGTACGAGCTTAACATGAATGAACCAAGGGAAATGATAGGCTAGTTGTCTTGGGATAGGCCTATTCACAAGTCGAGGTTTTTTCCTAAGTCATCTGTTCTATTGTATATTATCGTTAGTATCATTTAAGTCATCCTATTGTATGAGAAGTATACGATATTATGCAATTCAATTCTTAATTATAAGTTCTGTTATATATTAGCTGTTTTATAATATTATTTGTTGTCTATTCCAGCTGAATATCTATGAAGAAATCATGAGAATGTTCGTGATGATAACTGTGGAAGCCAGTAATGCCGCTTACAGCAATGACAGAACCAACCAATATAGGTAAGCCATGTTATCCTTGCTTATCATTTTGACTTTAACTTCAGGATTTGTTAATTTCTGTAATTTTCAAATTAGTAGTGATTTATAATTGAATTGTATTCAATAGAGGAAATGCTGGTCTGTAACTTTTATCCTTAGTTATCATTGACCGAGCGAAGTGAGGTCTAAGATTCAAGTCGACAGTTTGGCATTTCTCTAAATGTTTCAATGTTTATATGTTGCGCATTTACGGCGAAACGCGGTAATAGATTTTCATGTGAAATTGACAGGTATGTTCCTTTTAAATTCCTCGTCGACGTATATTATATAACAAGGTTTTTTCGAAATTTTGCATTTCAGGATAATATAAAAGGAAAAAGGAGCCTCCTTCATACGCCAATATAGAGAAAAAATCAGACTATAGAATTATTCATCATAAATCAGCTGACAAGTGATTACACAGATGTGTGGAGAAGCCAGTCTATTGATGTATTTCCTAGGGTCTATAGTTTCAATCAGGTACTTGGGATGAGAATACTGCGTGAGGTCTACTGTTCACAGAATTACTGGTATTGAAGTATCCTATTTGTATTTTAATTTATAATATTATATAACGTGTACTTGTATACGAATATCAACATTATTGTATCTAGATTAAGTTGTGACTATTGTCAATGCAATTTTGTTTATGGTAAAAAACATTCAGTCAATTTTTAACAATGTACTAAATGTTCAGTCTGTTATCTTGTAAAGTTCTCAATAATTTTATTAATGAAGAACCTGTACAATAATTTTATAACAAGTGAATATTTTTGTTTTCTCTTTCGAATAAAACTTATGTAGAATAATTTGAATGATTGTTTCATAGACATGTATCAGGAGCTGTTATCAATGCATTGGCGAATATAGCTGCCAAATACAGGGTGACTCTGAAATGAACGAACTGCTTGTTCGCCTTCTAGAACTTTTCGGCAGCTAGGATTGGAGGGGAAGCGGGCATCTGAGAAGGCTCCTGCCTCAAATAAGGTACTAATAAAAAAGTAAAAACTGATTAATTATATAAAACACATTGAAAAATATTAAATTCAACTATTGTTGGACAACCAAGGTCAAGTAAGTAAATACGAATGTAGTACCGTTTGAGATAAATTTCGGTAGGTCCAACCATAGAGGAAAGATAGCATAAGAAGATATCCTATGGTATAGGGGTTTAAGTTCCAATTTTCAATGTTAACTCAAGCCGATAGTTCTAGTAGTTGTTTCCGTGGAGCGATTGTAGTCTCTCATACAATTTTAGTCTAAAATTTTCAAGTCCAAAATTAAAAATCAGAAGATCCATTAGAGCATTAATGTTACTATATGAAATTCTAAATAATAATATATTCATGCCAGATTCATCAATTTGTTAAATTAACATGTTCCATGCAATAGACCAAGACTTAATATGCTATTTTAAATACCGTTGTCAGAGCCGCTCACCATTGCAATTCCTACCTAAATAGAGCGATAGACTAAACTCATTCCTGACCCCTTCTATGGCCGCTACAATACTTCAAAAGTCTGTGAAAAATTAAGCTGCTCAATTGATGAATGAATTATTATTTTTGAGCTCTACTAACTCTTCTTTTATCAACTGTTTCTTCTTTCTTTGTATATAGCCCTACATATTTTTCATACTATACCCCTTTACTAACTTTCCGAAATCTAACCCAAATATCGTTCTCATCTAATCTTATTAGTTATATCATAGAGAAACAATAGCTAAGTAGATATCCCATGGTATAGGACTTGAATGTCGAACTTTTACTGTTATCTCAAGCCGATAGTCCAGTAGTTCTTTCCCGTGAAGCTGTGTGACGCTGGTAGTCTCTCATACTTTGTAGAGAGTTAGTGGAAAGAATACTTCGATATTCTTTCCAAAGAATGGACATTGATATGTCCAAAGCTCCGCCAATTTATGTAGATCGTAACCTTTTTTTGGACATTTCATTAATTTATCAAAATTGGGAATGGAATAGATTTGGGCCAAGCCTGTTGTTCCTTCCTAATCAAATTTATATGATTTGTGATTCTGTCCACGAATAAATATAAATAAATAAATAGATAAAATATTATCTATTTTATCTATAGTTATTACAAATTGTTTTTTTTTATATTATATACAGCTCAATAATTATTTTCTTAATTTATATTTTGTAAATCATCCATAATTTTGCTGTATTGTAAGCTATTGTATATAAGTGTATAAGCCAGTATATATTGTAATCTACATAAATAAAGTACTCAATCAATCAATCAAATCAATACTGTGCCGTTCATACACTCTCACCCCAACAAAATAGTAAAAATCGACAATAATCGACAGTATCGGCTTGAGATAAAAGTAAAAGTTGTGACATAAACGCCTTATACCATGGGATATCTACTTACGCTATTGTTTTCTCTATGGTTATATTGAATCGTTGTGAATATTTTAATGAAGTGCGATATAATTTTCTTTTGTTTTCCTTTTAATTGTATTGTTATACTATCACATATGTCATTAAGGCTCGTGCTGGAGTTTGTATGTGAGCCTTTCTATGTTTTTTATCGAATAAATAGATAAAAACTGTGCCGTTCTTACACTCTCACCCTAACAAAACAGTAACACGGTAAAAATAGACTGTAGTCAACAGTTATCGTCTTGAGTTAACAAAAAACTTGAAACATAATTTACCTATACCATTAGATATCTGTTATGCTATCTTTTCTCTAAGCTAAAAACCAGTCCCTAAGTCACGTGAGATGCCCAGGTGCAATTATCAGGTGAAATCAGGTGATTTATCAGGTGCAATCTGAGAACTTCGACACCATAGATGAGCCAGACAGGTCCTTCGATAATTGTAGGCTATTTGTTCTATAGTGAGGTCCACGTTACAATGGCAGTGAGAAGATAGGAGAAAAAAAAACTTTGCTGATCCTCTGTCTTGTCAATGCCTTCTATATACGGTAGCTGATACAGGTTTATTAATGTAATATTAACTGTTCATTCTTGTTTAAAATAATCATTAAATTTATTAAACAAGAATTTCAATAATGTCATTATTAGATGATATATTTTGTTAATTGATTATTAATTCTACATTCCTTCTACATTCCTTCTACATTCCTTCTACATACCTTCACCATTCTACATTCCGTTAAAAGACGTTCTGGCAACAGAGCAAAGCAAGAAAGAGATAGCGCTTTCCGCTTTGTTGAATGATAGACAAGGTTAGCAATACCATTGCTAATCAAACACTGCCATTATAACGTGGACCTCACTATAGTAGTTTTGGAGCGATGTAACTATTGTAGTCTCTGCCGTTCTTACACTATCACCCGGCCAAAACAGTAACACAGTAACAATATACTCTTTTCTCTATGCTAAAACCAGTCCCTAAGTCACGTGAGAGGCCCTGAAATAATCAGGTGCAACCTGAGAGCTTTGACAACAGTCAGCTTTGACACCATACCTAAACCAGACAGGTCCTTTGATATATAGTGAGGTCCACGTTATAATGGCAGTGTACAATTGACAATACTGCTGCTGTCCTTTTCTATCATACAACAAAACAGATAGCGCTATCTCTCTCTAACTTTGCAATGTTGTCAGTTGCCAGAATATTTTATTTTTACTTTTTACAGTACAAAAGTAAACTAACAATTCTCAGCCGCCATTTTTTTCTTCATCTATCAAAATACTTTGGTACACAAGTCGTATAATTGATTTAAAATGTATTTTTGAAACAATGAAATAATTTTTAGACATTACCGTATAAGAAACACAAATTAAAATACCTAAAATGACATTTTAAAAGTTGATAACTAACCATCCTAGACTTTATCCATATGCTTCAGTTAGCCTACACGTTTAGGTTAGACCTAGTCGTACCGGTATAAATAATAATTGAAAGGTATTATAGAATTATTTCATTGAAACTACTTATTTTATAAAGGATTTCTATTTTTCTGTTATTTTTTAAAGAAATTGGAATAGAATAACCACCAAATAACTTAATTTCTGCTGTTTTCGATTGTTCGATCACAGCTTTTCAAATTAGCCATTTCAGGTTTGTATAAAAATAAAAATCTGATCTCAGTTATAAAAACAAATTTTTGAATCAAATTATGAAAAAATAAATTTTCTTGATTAATTTGACATTAATTGATTATTCTATTAAGGAAATGATAATTATTATTAGATCAAATTTAATGGGATGAATTCAGTAACAGCTGTGTACAGTCAGTGGCAAAATGGAGAGACTTGGCAACGTTTTTCTCCTATCTTTCTTCACTGCTATTATAACGTGGACCTCTATAGCCAGCTTTGACACCATACCTAAACCAGACAGGTCCTTTGATATAGTATTTTTTTGTTCTAGATTTTAAAACTGTTATTAAAGTATTGAATGAGTACTTTATTAGAAATTTGATGGTATTTCAGGCGTCCAGCAGTGCAGGTAACCTGGGAATGTTGATACCAGTGATAGCAGTGCTCCTGAGACGACTAGCTATGATTCGTCAGCCGAAGCCGCGACTGCACAAGCTGTTCCGAGATTCTGGCTCTACTGTGTCGTCATGGGGTTCACTACTGATTCAGGTTAGTTGTCAGCTGTTGGTTTTTGCTTCGGGTATCACTGCCCGCGGGTTCAAAACCTACCTGAAACTATAAATTCATTCATATCTTATCCACATCATCTCACCCATTATTTATTTATTTAGCGTATGGCTTCCAAGACATCGATCAGTATTCATTTCCATATTCACTTCTTGAGGATCTTAATATGGGAATGATCCCTTGTCTCAAGGTATAAAATTAAACATAAAAAAACAAACATAAATGGTAACTGAAAACAATTTATTCAAATTAATACATAATATATCCAGTCCATCAGATAGGCTATTGAATGTGGAGTGGCCATCAAAGAAATCTTCTTTGTTCCTCCTCTAAGGCCGTGATTGGGTCGCACTCTTTCACGAATCTCACCTATATAACCTATAGTGAGGTCCACGTTATAATGGCAGTATTTGATTAACATTGGTGTTGCTTTCCTTGTCTTCATTCGTCAAAGCAGATAGCGCTATCCTTTCTAGTACTGCAACGTTGCCAGATCGTTTTTCATTTTCAACAATGTAAGTATATAATTAATTAACAGACATTTGATTTCAATTATAGAAGATAGCGCTATCCTTGTCTTGATCGCAATGTTGCTAGATCGTTTTTTTACAATGTTGAAATCAACAAAATATTCAATCTCAACTATGAAAACTTATGATTAAATTATTGAAAAATATAGTTTTTTATTAACAAAGTATAATTTATTATTATTATCATGAATCAGTAATTTTACATGAGATGATGATATACTGAATCAGCTATCTTCTATAGAAGGCATTGGCAAGGCGGAGAATTGGCAACTCTGTTCTCCTATCTTTTTCCCACTGTCATTATAACGTGCCTCACTACAGGACTGAATGAAAGCATTATACCATAGATAGAGATTACATGGGAGTACATTGCTTGTTTCTGATTATGCTCAATAACTTGAGCTTCTGTTGAAATTCATATATGTAAATAAAAGAATAAATAATATATTTTAATTCAACATATTCTTCTATCCTATTATATTAAGCGAGTAATTTCTGTATATTTTTATTCTTGTTATTTATGTTAAACGGATCTCGAAAACGGCTCTAACGATTCTTGAAATTTGGAACATCCTGGTCTCATCCCTGGGAAAACTCGCTGAAAGTC
>NW_024095182.1:0-8053 GCF_014356525.2 Nilaparvata lugens
ATTCTTCTCCTTCTCCTCCTCCTCCTCCTCCTTCTGATCCCCCTCCTCCTCCCGCACCATCTAACTTCTTCTCCTCTTCCTCTTCCATCTCCTGATCCTCCTTCTCTTACTCCACCTCCTATTTCTTCCCCTTCTCCTTCTACTCCTCGGACTTCATCTAACTCCTTCTCCTCTTCTTCTTCTTTCACCTTCTCATCCTTCTCTTGCTCCATCTCCTACTTCTTCTCCATGAGGGTTAAGTGTAAGAGAGGGCCGACTGCGCCCCAACTTCGCCCTACCAGGTATAAAATAGAGGCAGTCATTCTATTCTATTCCATTCTTCCTTTCTTCTTCTCCATCTCCTCCACCTCTTACTCCTACTCCTCCACCTTCTCCTTCTCCTCCTTCCCCTTCATCTAAATCCTTCTCATGTTCCTCTTCCTCTTCCTTCTCCTGCTCCTCCTTCTCTTACTCCACCTCTTATTTCTTCTTCTCCTTCTCCTCCTTCTACTTCTTCTTTCCCTCCTCCCACTTCGCCACTACCTCCTCCTATTCCTCGCCCTTCCCCTGCTCCTCCTTCTCTTACTCCACCACCTCTCACTCCTCCTTCTCCTCCTCCTTCTCCTTCTTCACCACCTCCCACTTCGCCACTACCTCCTCCTCTTCCTCGCCCTTCCCCTGCTCCTCCTTCTCTTACTCCACCACCTCTTACTCCTCCTTCTCCTCCTCCTTCTCCTTCTTCACCTCCTCCCATTTCGTCACTACCTCCTCCTCCTCTTCCTCCCCCTTCTCCACCTTTTCCTCCTCCTCCTCCTCCTCTTTTTCCACCACTTCCTCCTCCTCCACCTCTCACACATTCACTCACAAATGTACAGGTTTTCACCTTTTGGTGACCATTTATTGGAGTACAATTTTGTAGTCCCTCTCAATCTCTTACTGTGTTTTTTTTTTTTTTTTGGTTGGTGGGGTGGGTGGTTTAAGTTACCCCTGGACATCTACCCTCCTGGGAGAAGGGGGGTGCTTAAAAACCACCCTGAACTTCTACACCTCCCTCCCCTCAAGTGACCAAGTCTTGCGTTCACATTACTCCTGGTAACAGACTTTTGTTCTCTATTTTTACTCTCTCGCTCTCTTTCACTCCCTCTCTCTCCCATATTCTTTCCACTTTTCTCTCCCTAACATTTTTTTGAGCTACTGTTATTTTCGTTCTCTAAGTCAGTCACTCTCTCTCTCTTTATTGGTGGAGAGTTAGTGGGAAGGATATTTTAATATTCTTTCCGAAGAATGGACATTGATATGTCCAAAGCTCCGCCAATTTATGTAGATGCATTACAATATTATCTATAGTTATTTCAAATTGTTTTTTTTATATCATATAAAAGTCAATAATTATTTCCTTAGTATATACTATGTAAATTCATCTATAATTTTGCTGTATTGTAAGCTATTGTATATAAGTGTATAAGCCAGTATATATTGTAATCTACATGAATAAAGTACTCAATCAATCTTGGTAGAGAGTTACTGAGAAGGATTAATTCCTTCTTGATATAATTTTCAAAGATATGAGCTCAAAAGCTTCCCCAATTTATGTAGATATTTTCAAATATTTGTCCAAAGCTCCGTCAATTTATGTAGAACAATATTACAATATTATTGTAATTATAAAATATTGTCCATTTTTCATATTATGTGGAGTTTATTATTTCAGTTCATATTATGTGAAGTATAGTAGCTTTTGTGAATAAGTAAATTATGTAATCTAATCTGATAGATCTAATTTATTTTCCTCTCTTTCACACACTTTTTCTCGGTTACACTATCTATCACTCCCTCCAATTCTCTCACTTTCTCTCTCTTTCTCACTGTTACTCTATCTCTCTCTCACGGTTACCCAATCGCACTCTCTCTCTCGGTTACTCTACCTTTCTCTCTCTCTCTCTCTTACTCGCTCACCTTCCCTCCCACTCTATCACTAGTAGTTCTGTGAACAGTGACCTCGCGCTCAGTGAGTTACATTGACCTGTTGTTATGTTTTCTCAAAAATTAATGAATATGTCAAGAAAAAATCCTAAATTAACGTAGAGCTTTCTGTCCTATATCGTACCGTGACGTGTCGTTCCGGAATGTGAGTGTGAGCGCTGTTATCAGGTCTGGCTGCAACTGTCTACAACGTTGATGGAAACATACAATTTTCAAGATGTTTGATGTCTTTGAACGGGTAGTATTATAGTCAACTGTCTACTAACGTTAATGGAAAGATACATTTTCAAGATGTTCGATGTTTTCGAACGGATAGTATTATAGTCCATTGGACAGCTGATTTATGATTAATAATTCTATAGTCTGATTTTTACGGTAATATTGGCGTATGAAGGAGGCTCCTTTTTCCCTTTAATATTATCCTTGAAATGCATAATTTCCAAAAACCTTGTTATATACATCGACGCGCAATTTAAAAAGGAGCATACCTGTCAAATTTCATGAAAATCTATTACTGCGTTTCACCGTAAATGCTCAACATAAACATTTAAACATTTAAACATTAAGAGAAATGCCAAACCATCGACTTGAATCTTAGACCACATTTCGCTCGGTCAATTACTATTTCTCGCTCTCTCTCACTCTCCCTCACCCTTTCGCATTCTCACCCCTATTATATCATTACTATTTTGCTCACTCACTCTCTCTCTCTATCGCTTCCAGTCACCCTCTCTCTCCTTCACTTTTGTTCCCATTTTTTCATCACTAACTTTTCTCCCTACGCTTTTTTTCAGTTAGTTTCCACGTTTGCCGTCTGTGTAAAAACAACTTTTTTTTACTTACTTTTCACGTATGCCGTCGTCTCTCTGTGTGAAAACAAGCAGCCAGCACTACACATATTATTCTTGCACTGAAAAAGACACACTTTGCTCTATTTTTGTCGTCACAGAGTTCAGTTAGTCAGCGTGAAAATTGTGAAAATGGCGGAAAGTGTGTCGGACCTTCCCTCTCATTTCCAGTTGTAGGTGGAGTTTTCATTTGCAAAAAGTGATGAGGTGCTCTTTTTTTGAGAACTTTTTGTTTTCTGTTTCTTTTAATCAACTATGAAATGAGTAGTCGAGTGATTTTTGTATAGTTGGCTTCATACCGGGTCACATTTTTGAAACCTGGATAGAGAAAGGTAGATTCGCTTATTTTTCTACAGTAGTTTTGACTATATTTCCGTGGGTTGTCGACTAATTTTTGTAGTTTAATGGATACCGGGTCATATTTCTGAAACCTGGATAGAAAAAATTGGTATATTTTTCACTGTATTTGAGTGGATTTCCATGAGGAGTCGACCAATTTTTGTAGTTTGTTGAATTCCTATTTCATATTTCTAAAACCTGAATAATAAATACGTATATTATTATTTCTCTATAGTAGTTCACTATATTTCCATGAGTAGTCGACTAAATTTGTAGTTGAAAACTGGTTCACATTTTTGAAACCTGGATTAAGAATAAGCTAATTTTTCAAAGTAGTTGAGTATATTTCGATGAATAAATGGAACTCGAAATGTATTTAAATACGAATAAATTATAAGAGTCAAATTCACTGTATCAGAAAGTTTTCCTAGGATTCAGTTTTAGTTCCCCATATACAAATATAGACTTGAAACTTGTTAATAAAATCAGCTGTTGTAGCTATGGTGAAAGTGATATTAAGTGATTTTATTCTATATTTTGTGAATATTTAAAGTTTGGCTTTTGTTTTAACGGAAGTTTCATTATCAATTTATCTAAATTTGAAATTCTTTGTTTTATTCTGATTCATAGTTTCAGATTGAAGATTTGGTGTTGAAATTGAAGTGAACATAACCTACATAATATTTGGACGATTTGTGACAAAATCAGGAAATTGAAGAAGTTTTGGGCAATAGCCTGTTTTTTCTTTTCCGACTATTGTATTATTTGCTCCATCTAATAAATAAATAAATACTGTATATTTAAGTACTCAAATCCTTGGAAATATAAATACAAGTGAAAATATAGGTCTTAATACTTAATAATTGACCGAGCGAATTGAGGTCTAAGATTCAAGTCGACGGTTTGGCATTTCTCTTGTTTAAATGTTTGAATTTTTAAATGTTTGAATGTTTGAATGTTCGAATGTTTAAATGTTTGAATGTTTAAATGTTCGAATGTTTGAAAGTTTGAATGTTTGAATGTTTGAATGTTTGAATGTTTGAATGTTTGAATGTTTGAATGTTTGAATGTTTGAATGTTCGAATGTTTGAATGTTTGAACGTTTGAATGTTTGAATGTTTGAATGTTTGAATGTTTGAATGTTTGAATGTTTGAATGTTTGAATGTTTGAATGTTTGAATGTTTGAATGTTTGAATGTTTGAATGTTTGAATGTTTGAATGTTTGAATGTTTAAATGTTTGAATGTTTATATGTTGCGCATTTACGGCAAAACGCGGTAATAGATTTTCATGAAATTTGACAGGTATGTTCCTCTTTAAATTGCGCGTCGACGTATATACAAGGTTTTTAGAAATTTTGCATTTCAAGGATAATATAAAACGAAAAAGGAGCCTCTTTCATACGCCAATATTACAGTAAAAATCTGACTATAGAATTATTCATCATAAATCAGCTGACAAGTGATTACAAGTTGTGTGGAGAAGCCAGTCTATTGCTGTATTTCCATAAGGTCTATAGTTTCAATCAGGTACTTGTGGATGAAATACTGCGTGAGGTCTACTGTTCACAGAACTACTAGTGAGTCATAATGAGCTATATTATACTATAATGTTGATACTATAGAAAAGGACTAAAATCCTTGGATATATAAATACAAGTAAAAATATTAGTCATAATTAGCTCATATCTATAAGTTATGAAAACCCACTTCACATGTAAAGGTGCGTACAGATATACGCGCCGCGAACATGAACAATTCACTTTTAATCATCTGACTATATCTGTATTTTTACAGAGACGGTAAGATACAGTTATAAAAAGCTTGGCATCAGCTGATTAAAAGTGAATTGCCCATGTTCGCGGCGCGTATATTTGTACGCACCTTAAGGGCTACTTTATCAAAATTAATAAAAACAATATAAAAAAATGAAATACTCATTTATTCAGAACATTTTAATGACGTAATAATTTATCATTCTCATAAAAATACTCGAAAAAACTTCCCCTATCAAAATCCCAATCAATCCCTCATTAGCATCTCCCCATTTTTCCTCTCAATTTGATTGATTCCCCTTGAAAATCCTTTCCAAAAAACAGTTCCCCCAAAACAACACCTTTGTCACTTTTCAGGGGTTTTTGTCGTTTTTGATAAGTTTCCAGGGTGACGTTCCATCAGGGT
Organism: Nilaparvata lugens; assembly: GCF_014356525.2. NCBI lineage: Eukaryota > Metazoa > Arthropoda > Insecta > Hemiptera > Delphacidae > Nilaparvata > Nilaparvata lugens. Next base: position 5,330 of record NW_024095182.1, read on the forward strand.
GCTTCCCCTTTTTTCAATTCACGCGTCTTATCTAAATCTCCAATCTTTTTCCAATTTTTGAATCTCTTTTTCGACAGAATATCTCTGAAAACATCTCTCTGTTCTATCCTTGTCACCTTTTATCATGTATTGTTTTTCTATCCTTGTCAAATAACCTCTCATCTTCTTTACCTTCTCTTTTGTATTGTTATTCTATCCTTGTCACTCCATATTTTGTATTGTTTTTCTATCCTTGTCAAAAATAACCTTTTATCTTTTTTATTTTCTCTTTTGTCTTGTTATTTTATCCTTGTCACTCCATTTTTTTTATTGTTTTTCTATCCTTGTCAAATATCTTTTCACCCTGTTATACTATCTTTGTTACTCCTTTTGTCTTGCCATTCATCAACACGTCCCCTTTTTTGATAAGTATTTGCTTCTCCTGAAACCCTTTCTTCTTTCATATTCTGATAAATATTTGAATTTTTGTGAACTCCCTCCGTATTTCCCTTTTTGATGAGTATTTGCTCATTTTTGATTCCCTCCTTCTACAATATTTGATAAGTATTCACTTATTTACGAACTCCCACAATCTTCCCCCTTCAAGTATTCGTCTCTCTCTCTCTCTCTCTCTCTCTCTCTCTCTCTCTCTCTCTCTCACTATCTCTCTCTCTCTCTGATCTTCTGTTTTCTTTGTCTCCACTCGACTTTGACACTTTTTTTGTTACTATTTCTTGCACCCCTTGATTTGTTTCTTATCTGACAACTTTTCTTGTATCATTTGACTTGAGATTCTGTTCGAAAATATAAAATTGGCTTGTCTGTTTTCCAATCACTTGTGATTTGAAAGGTTGATAAGTGGAATGAATATTCTTCACCTCTAAAGGTGCGTGAAGACTTACGCGCCTCGAGCACGCCGTTTCTCTTTCTATCCCTCAAAACCATTTCATCTCTCTTCCTCTTCGCTCTCTTCCTCGTTTCTTTTGGTAGAGAGTTAGTGGGGAGGATATTCTTTCCGAAGAATGGACATTGATATGTCCAAAGCTCCGCCAATTTATCTTGATGCATAACAATATAATTATCTATAGTTATTATATTACAAATTGCTTTTTCATATCATATACAGTTCAATAATTATTTTCTTAGTCTATAATATGTGAATTAATCTATAATTTTGTTGTATTGTAAGCTATTGTATATAAGTGTATAAGCCAGTATATATTGTAATCTACATAAATAAAGTACTCAATCAATCAACCAATCAATATGTCCAATATTCTCCTTCCTCTCTTTCTTTCATTATTCTTCTCACTCTCCAGTTCGTGTGTTAATGAAAAGGTTATCATTTTATATCCTTCTCTGAGAACCAATAATTATTTGCTTAAACACCGCCGATTTATGTAGTTACATCACAATATTATATAGTCGATATTCAAATTGCATTCAATCTTCATTCTCATCGATTTATTTTCCATATTATGTCGAATTTGTTGAATAATTAGCAATATTGTCATATAATGTAAATTAGTTTTCAACCTAATATTTTATATTGTGACATTCATGAATCTCCAATCCAATCTCTCTCTATCTATATCCTTCTATTTTCATTGGAACATCGCTCTTTAATACCTTTTTATTCTCTCTCTTTTCAACACAACGAAAAGATGTGATAATCTCATAAAGCACATATACTCACACTCACTCAATCATCTCTCTCTCGTCGTTAATTCTCTTTCTCACACTCTCTCTCTCACATCTCTTCTCTCACAAATGACTGAAACTGTCCGGCCCTAGAACGATCACATGACAACCATCCCTCACCCATCCCACCAATGTAAACCTTTAAACCTGTTATAAGATATATATTTATATATTATATAAACTCATGTTATTTTAATTATCCACTGCATACTGCTGTATATTACTGAAAGTTGATAACCCTGACCTACTTTCAGCCTACTTCATTTTATTAATCAATAACTTGATTTTATCTACCTATATAAACCTACTTGTTTAATCATTTACTTTGTTTTTTTACAAGTTTACTTGTATAATTATCAATTTGATTTTGTCTACCTATATAATTATTTTACTTGTTTATTTACTAGTTTACTTGTATAATATCAATTTTATGTTTTTTTCTCTTAAATATTCATATCAATTAAAACTTTTACAATATTTCCACTAATAAATAAATCCTTAGTTTAATCAATGAAATTAACGTTTTGGTAGAGAGTTAGTGGGGGGGATATTTTTAATATTCTTTCCGAAGAATGGACATTGATATGTCCAAAGCTCCGCCAATTTATGTAGATGCATACAATATGATTATTATCTAGTTATTATATTACAAATTGCTTTTTCATATCATATACAGTTCATATTATTTCTTAGTCTATATTATGAAAATTCATCTATTTTTTGCTGTATTGTAAGCTATGTATATAAGTTATAGCCAGTATTATTGTAATCTACATAAATGGATACTCATCAATCAATCATTACACACCTCTTTCTCTTACTCCATCATTCACTCCTCTCTCTCTCACTCCATCTCACACTCTCTCTTTCACTCTGTGCAACAAAAGATGTCACCACTGCAAATACTCACACTTATTCAATCATCTCTCTTTAGACGTTGGTTCTCTTTCTATCTCACATCGTGACTCTCCTCTCTTCGTTTCAAATATACGAACATTGTCAACATGGCAAGCGCACTACTTCTATTTCGCGCAACAGCACATA
>NW_024095183.1:0-8005 GCF_014356525.2 Nilaparvata lugens
TCTTCGTTTCAAATATACGAACATTGTCAACATGGCAAGCGCACTACTTCTATTTCGCGCAACAGCACATAGCCTACATTTTCAGTTCCTCAAGAAGAACATATTCAATTATAATCCAGTCAACGAAAGATTATAGAGAGAAAAGTTTGGAACACAATTTTAGACCCCACAGCTCTTTTAAAGATAGTAAGTAGGTAAACAGATCAAAAGTCCTCACTCCTACCCCCTGTGCTAAAGGGGTGGGGATGGTTTGAAAGTACCTTTTTTTGCATATATCTCGAACAATATATGTCTTTTTAAAATTTTATTGGAATACAAAATAAAATTTTATGAATTAGCCTACAAGTTTTATTGGTAACATTTTTCCATATATTTCTTAGTTTTCCAGATATGAGCTGTCACAAAGTAAAATTGTGACGAGAAAATAATTGATAATATTAATGAAAGACGCTCTGCTATCAGCAAAGCTAGCTGACCATGGAGATAAGGAGGGTACCGATGGCGCACCATTTTCCGCGCATCGGGAGGATTCTTACCGCCTCTGGCGGCGGCACATCTCCATCCCCTCCACTTTGGGAGAGTATTTAAACGCCGGACGAGCCCCAGACCACAGCATTCCGCTCCCAACCTTCCTCTCCTGTACAGCGGCCTGTTGACTGCCGTACGTCCCTGACCTCCTGTCCTGGTACAGCGGCCTGTTGGCTGCCATACATCCCTCTCCTCTCATCCTCCCAGGGCACAGCAACCCGTTGGCTGCCATCCCCATCCACCCATCCTCCCAGGGCACAGCGGCCCATTGCCTGACGTCCCTATCCTTCCATCCTCCAAGGGCACAGCGGCCCGTTGGCTGCCATCCCTAACCTTCCATTCACCCACGGCACAGCGGCCTGTTGGCTACCATCCCTAACCTTCCATCTCCCCAGGGCACAGCGGCTCGTTGGCTGCTGTCCCTAACCTTCCATTCTCCCAGGGCACAGCGGCCCGTTGGCTGCCGTCCCTATCCTTCCATCCTCCAAGGGCACAGCGGCCCATTGGCTGCCATCCCTATCCTTCCATCCTCTCCGGGCACAGCGGCCTGTTGGCTGCCGTCCCTTCTGTCTATCCTTCCTCTTCCTACTATACTGGAGTGGAACCGAGGCTGTAAGGCCAATACAAAATTACCTCGAAGTGGTGTCATCAGAGTAGAGAGCGACCTTCATGCCATCAGAAGCACCAGAAGGTGCTGTCCATGCCAGCAAAGGCACAAAGAAGGAAGAAGAGGAACTTCAACTTGCCTCCTTTCCCCGCCCACATTACGACTGAGCTACGTCGACCAGGAGCAACACTTGGGTATCAATCACCCACCTCTGAAGCTACTCAGGGTGTATGTGATAGATTGGCACCCAACGTGGGGCCTGAAGCAACGAAGTAAACAGGGTGAAGCAGATGAGTGAACAGGGCGAGGCTGATTTAGTTGCTCAACACCAGGAGCTGACAGAGGATCAGTCGGTTGAGGAGGAAAACCCCGAGGTGATAGCCGACCCCAGAGTTTCCTGGATCTATAAATTAAAAAAGGAAGAAGCATTCAATCTTCTACAAGATTGGGGCATAGTGTCATCTGGAACACTTGCTGAGCTGAGAAAGTTGTTAGTAGAACAACATAAGAAGATGGCTGTACGTTATCCCAGCCCTAGACCTGGTATAATGAGCAGAAGCAGTGGGGAAACTGGTCACTCAGCGACAGGTACCCATACTGAGGTTAGAACCAGCATTCACACAAATCCCCTCATGGACTCAGGGGCGGTATGTGACAAAGTAAGAAACTGGAGACTGTCATTTGATGGCCAATCAGATGCTCCAGCTTCTTAGAAAGGCTGGACGAGCTACAACAAGCCTATGGGCTTACTGGCAACCAACTACTAGTTGCACTTCCTGAATTACCAGTAAGTAAAGCTACTCTATGGATGCATAATCGTCGTGACCAGTGAAAATCATTGGACAATTTTGTGACAGATTTCAGATCATGCTACTACCCACTTACCTATGAGGAGGACCTCGAGAATCTAATTCAGGCAAGGAAGCAAAGGGAAGGTGAATCATTTGACGAATTTCTCAAAGATGTACTGACACTCATGAGGTGTCGAGGAGGTTTCACAGACGAGAATAAATTACAGAGAGTGTATAAGAATCTCCTTCCACGGTAAAAATTGTATATTCGGCAATCTAATGTTCATAGTATTGACGAATTGGAAAAATTCGCAAGGGAGTATGAAAAAATCAAGGCAGAGGAAAAACAGAATAGACAGAATTCGAGAATTCACATGAATGAGGACACAAAAAAGATTACAAGGCTCAGGGTTGAGACAGTGATAGCCCCTACTAGCAACAGACCATCTCTTAGTGAGTCTGAACCTGTGTGTTGGCAATACAAGAAACCGGGGCACTGGAGATCATGCTGTCCCGAAATCTCACCATGTAGAAGGTGCAGAAAGAGAGCACTGAAATGTGTCTGTGATATGCAAAAGAAGAATAAAACACTGAACAAGACAGCAGTAATGAGAACGTCACAGAGGATTCCTGTAATTGAAGAGTCATCAAGGGACAACAGAATATTTATTACCGTGAGTGACAATCGGCGGTAAAAAGTGTCAGGCATTGCTGGATACCGGCGCTGAAGCTAATTATATGAGTAATGAGGTGTATGAAGTCCTCCAAGAAATAGGGATGATACGGAAGGAGCCAGCACGTCACCACGCGATATTAGCTGATGGACGGTCTACCCTCTTGAATGGGAAGGTGACAACTAACATAAATATAGAACAAATCACAGTTCCACTAGCGGCATCTATAATGGAAGGACTTGGACATGAGTTGCTATTAGGCATGGAATTTATGCGTGGAAACAGAGTGAATATTCACACATTCACAAGAGAGGTAGAGTGGGATCCTCCCCAATTGAATCCTTCAAGTCCGCTAATTATGTCGCAATCTCTCTTATTGAGGACTAAGACAACATCAGTCCCAACAATAGCGGCTGTAGACTCCAAATCTCTGGACAACAAGAGTCGCAATAGAAGGATGTTCAAGCAGGTTGGTTTGAACAGAGTCAAACCCAATGCTTTGATTGATAGAAAGGCAGAGTTGTCATATATTCCAAGACAAGCATCCTGGGATGACATTGTTGATCACTGTGATGGAATAATCAACTCTGAATGACAGGCCACGATTTATGCTACAACTGTCAGAGCAGAGACTTCAAACTCCCAGAAAGTTGTGGAAGTTAGGATGGAATGAATGCCATCTCATGGCAAGTCAGATGTTAGCCTCACGGTCAACACAAAGAGGATAACCCAAGGTAGGAAATCATTCTGTGAAGACAATGCAACACTCCCGCCACGCCCAACAAACAGGAAGGTGGTAAGGAAAGATTCAATTCCACCATTGACTGACAAAGAGGTGGAAAAGTTAACACACCTTTGACTGTCAAAGAGATAGTCCCACAGGATCCCAGACCAGGCCCATCTAAAAATATGGATCTGGTGCTGTGCCCCCGCAACACAACACCAGGCAAGCGCAGACGAGCAGGTCGACCACATATAAAAGTCTGGTTACCAGTGTAAAGTGGTAAATTGCCAACCATTCATATGTGGCGCGGTATATTTGATATATACAGGAGCGGTTGCTAAAATCCCTATTTTGCAAATAAATTTGCAAAAAGTTAAGGCCGCTCGGCTCGCAAATATGCTGAGTTCAGACCGCAGCTCTAGCTCAGTAGTAGATGCATGAATATTCCAAATATAATTAATCACCACAGGGTTCAATGACTGGTGATCAATAATTCTTACCGCTGCTTCCATGAAGTTATGGAAGAATACCAAAAAGGAAGTCAAAAAGATAGTTGGTGACTGATTATCAGTAACCATATATCCAATCGAGAATAATGAGAATCAACTATGGTTTTTCTAATTGACTCTTAAAACGCTTGTCATGAATACAGGTATGCACCAATTTACCCTTTTGAAATTCCTTGAAACTTACAACGCCAGTTCTTGAAGCTCTCTGGATCCTTATATGATATACTGTAGACTTATTAATATAATTAGCAGTAAGATTTTTCTGACTGAATAGTGTGACTATCATCAAAGGATGACAAGTAATAAATGCTCTGAATAAGATCAATATTAATTGATTCACTGATTTGATATGCTGCAGACGAATATTGCTTGGTACCAGACAGCTCAAACTGTATATCACGACATGAATTAGGAAATAATAATAACTTCTAAGATCTTGTATGCTGACATAAACATAAATAATATATAGAAAATATTCTTATATCTATAATTTTCTTTAAATAAATGATTTTCTAATATTTGAATAATTATCACAGGTTTATCAGCATTCACAGTGTTGTGAGCTGTAAAAATATATATTTGTATATTTATACTGATACGTGGACTTCAAGTCAGTTCAGAACTCTACAACTTAAAACCTGTTCGGTCTGTAGATCTAACAGGACATACTTTGATCAATGAACAAAATAATAATTAATAAAAATAACAATTTACTATGTTAGGGTTTATGAGTTCGTGCTGTGCATGGAAATAAGCTTCCTACATAAATCAAAAAAATTCATAAAAAAGTTCTTATAGACTATATGATAGTATTCAACATGTTGCGAGTTTCTTAAACTTTAATGAATTTATATAGCACTTTGATCAATTCCCCAATTCACTGATAAAGGCCTTATTAATAAATGAGCTCATTTAAGACAAATTTTGCACACTCACTATAATGATGTTCTTGTAGTTCTTGTAGAATAATTAATTATCTCCAATAATTGATTATCTCCAATAATTAATTAGGCAGGTCCTTTTCGTCTCCACTGGGCTCGTGTATGGTCCAGATTTTTTATAAATTTCTATTAGTATTAAAAATATATTTATGGGAATAAATTACAATTAAGAACTCTTTAGCAACACTGAGTTCACAAATAATCAAACATTAATCACATATACTTGACATTAAAAAAGGGATTGGCTTGATGCTTTTAAAAATTAATTGGAAGAAAGAACCCTAATCTCCATGTGCTCCTCACAGGTCGAGATCACAATCCAGAGAGAATGATTTTCAGAAAAATTTCATCTCTTCCTTAAACGATTTATAAGCTTCCTTCTGATTGACTTTCTAATCTTAGTAAGACGTGATGTAATTGGTTACTTAAGATTCAGCGTTTTCCTAACTTTGTTATACAAAGATGAATAAAAGTTTCTAAATAAATAAATTAAGTAATAGTCTGAGAGTATTCCATAAAATAAATCTCGATATATAATGCTATAATACGATATACATTCAATTTTTCATGTGAGCTTTGTGTACTCTTGGTTTTCATACTTTTTTAGATTCAATAAATACTCGAGTAACAATAATAGTTGTCTTTATCTATTTACATAAACCTTCCCTAGTATATAATATATATTTTATGAGTAAAAAAATATAATTCAATTCGTAATAGTTGATTCAGCAATCAGCTGATTTGTTAGGTATCGATTCAAAAAACTGTTGATTGATCCTAGATCGATTGATGTATTAAATCAAAACAAGTGATTCTAACCTCAAAATGTACATGCAAACTTTTATTTTTTATAATCTACCAAATAAACAAGCGCTTTTATATTTATTTACTGCCAAAGAATTCTCATTATTGTTTAATTACAATTTTGCATGGTTCTCTTATCACTTAATAGATAACATGATTACTCTTTATCAAAATAACATTCGATTTTACTTGAGTGGTACCTTGACTGGGCTATCTATTCTTTCCATTTTACAACTCTATTAAAGCTCAGTTATTTTATTTCAAAAGTATTTTATGGTGCTACAACACCACGTCACACCAGATGGACATTGTAAATATGTACCTGTGGACCAGGTGCAGATGATGCTCATAGTGAGCTGCATACACCTCTAAAGGTGATGCATCAGTGGTGGCTCGTCCTATGTGTTCAATGGTTCATTGAACCCCCAGAATTGAATCAACTTCCTATACAATGATGAATTTGCAACTCAAATAATTATTATATTTTTATTTTATTCTCATTAAATTACATCACAACATTTTTCATCTACGTAAACTTAACGTTGATGTTTTGCTGCCGGTGCCTGAGATCCCGGAGTGGCTTGCTTGATACAGCACCGAATGGGATACGCGTGGAGGTGGAAAGCAGTGTTCATTCCCCGATGTGAACCCAAAAACAGGGCTGGGTGAGGTAGTGGAGCGGAGGAGGGAATCGGTTTGCTAGCACGGATTTGGTTCACAATCCTGTCTGAACCAATTTTGCACGAGTTCAACCGAGAGTAGCCGAACTAGCCGAGGCAAGTGAAGTATTCGGTAAACCTCGGAATGAATCGTGAATATTTGTGATACGGATTCAGTAGCAGTGCCATCTTGAACAAACCAATAAATTCAAATTTAGTGGCAGTAAACAGTAAAAAAGCGGTAAACAAGAAGTAGAAAGCGTGACAGTTTTGAGGTTATATGATATGATTTCGGGTATATAATATTCTGTATACAGTTGTGATAGATTTCACTGCATTTTTCGTTGTATAAATTGTTTTTGCATGTAGAAGAATAATTATAGTAATTTCTAGTGTGTTTCGTGTATTCGTGAGTATTTCGAGTGTGTCCATATTCTTTCAGTGAGAGTGTGAATATAATTTATTGTGTTACCGTAACAGAATTTTGATGAAGAAATATGAATAGGTTCAGTATTTGTTGAATACAAACAATATTGATATTGAGGGTAGCTGTAAAATAAAACATAATGGTGACCAACTCCCGAAGTAAAAATCAAACAAGAAAATATGAACAGGACAAAAAATTTATATTTGTAGAAAATATGCTCAATCTTTGGGGTGTAATTCCTTAAAATTATTATTGATCACCTTTACACTTGATTATGCTCAATACTCTATATCCTCTTGACCTTTCTCTCCAATAGATCATGAGGTTGAACCCCCAAGCTAGAGAATCACGAGCCGCTACTGTGATGCATGAGTGGCATACACATCTAAAGGTGATGCCTGAGAGGTGTACACCTCTTAAGGTGATGCCTAGATGGCTCAGCCTTTTAAGGTGGTGCCATAGAGGGCTCCGATCCCCCCCCCCCCCACCTCCAAGTAGGAGTGGGGTGGTCACAAAGTAAAATTGTAACAAGAAAATAATTAATAATATTATTGAAAGACGCTTGGCTATCAGCAAAGCTAGCTGACCGCGGAGATAAGGAGGGTACTGATGGTGCACCGTCTTCTGTGCATTGGGGATTCTTACCGCTCTTCTGGCAGCGGCGCATCTCCATCCCCTCCTCTATTTTTAAAAACGGCAGTGACAAGATCGACACGTCCACACTGGTGCCTTCGACTCGACTGTCTTGATCCGGACCGACCTGATTTGGGTTGCGTTCGACTCGACTCGACAGCACTCAACATGTCTAGCGACACGTCCAGACTTGTTTGACATTGTCGATCGACTTTGTCGATCGGTGTCGATCGACATAGTGTGGACGCGGCTTAATGGTGTTTTTAGGGTGTTCTATCATATTTAACTCGCTCACATGTCACACATCGACTTAGAATATCACTTACTGTTTTTATCATATTCAGCCAAAAGTATTGTCTTTAAAGTGGTCAACTGTTTCCTTCACTCCTCGATGATTTGTTCTCCCTGTATAATATTGTCTAATATATCATTTTGACGTTCCTTATCCTCCACCGTTTCTACTTTTTTGGTGCACTTAATCATTTTGATATCTCTATTCTTCACACCCTTATAGAGCTGTTTGATCTTTTCCACAAATAGCTTGTCTTCTGAGTCATACGTAATATTTTCCCTTGTGTTGTCAACCTTCATATTTTTCTCATAACTGAGGTTCTGTTCAATACTGTGATATTGATCCATTTTGATACACTTTAATTCATATTTCGTATCTTATTACTTTCCTTGCCCTTTTACCATAGGTAAGGAAAG
>NW_024095184.1:0-7986 GCF_014356525.2 Nilaparvata lugens
CATAACTGAGGTTCTGTTCAATACTGTGATATTGATCCATTTTGATACACTTTAATTCATATTTCGTATCTTATTACTTTCCTTGCCCTTTTACCATAGGTAAGGAAAGTATTGCTTTCCGAAAAAATTAAGGTACTCCAATTTCTAAATTTCTATAAGTTTCAAGGTCCCCTGAGTCCAAAAAGTGGTTTTGGGTATTGGTCTGTATGTGTGTGTGTGGTTTGTGTGTGTGTGTGTGTGTGTGGGTGTGTGTTGTGTGTGTTGTGTGGTGTGTGTGTGTGTGTGTGTGTGTGTGTGTGTGTGTGTGTGTGATGAGTATATGTACGTCTGTTGTACACGATATCTCATCTCCCAATTAACGGAATGACTTGAAATTTGGAACTTAAGGTCCTTTCACTATAAGGATCCGACACGAACAATTTCGATCAATGCAATTCAAGATGGCGGCTAAAATGGCGAAAATGTTGTCAAAAACAGGGTTTTCGTGATTTTCCAGAAAACGGCTCCAACGATTTTGATCAAATTCATACCTAAAATAGTCATCGATAAGTTCTATCAACTGCCACAAGTCCCATATCTGTAAAAATTTCAGGAGCTCCGCCCCAGCAATGCAGATAGATTCCCAATTATCAGGCTTCAGATACAATTGAAACAGAAAAATCAAGTGGAGTAGATTGAGCTGAAAATCTCTACAATTAATGTTCAGTAACATTCACCTAAGATTGAAAATAAGCTTTAAATTCGAGGGAAATGTGATTATTCAATTGCAATTATTGTTGATTCTATTAAATCATTCACTATGAAGAGATAGCAGACTTATGTGTGCCTCTAGCGTTATTGCCCTGTCACCACTGGCTGAAATCTTTGAATAGTAGACTTGAGAATTCGCGGGAACACTAGCGTCAGGTGATTAATTTTCATAACGGCAGGAAAGTTTGTGTGAGTGCGCCACACCAGATTTTTTTAAGTTTACAGTACAATATGTAACTATCAAGATCATGTGATAATATTAAGCAAGTAATAATAAAATTTGGCTCTACTGGCAAAAGTAACACTTGAGCGCCAGTAGTGAGTCATTAAAAGTAATAATATATACTATTTAGATTTAGATTAGCACAAACAATACAATGATCGGAAAAAAATATTGTGTACATGTACAAGAGCAGCAGAAGAGTACTAGTTAAAAAATTGAGTTGTTAATAACGAAATTAACAGAAGTTGAATAAAAATAATATGAGAATAAAAAGAACATTGACAACTAACAAGTAATCAAGTAATATTGAATAGATGATGGCGCTCACCAATTAATCAATTCCATTTTTCAGGGTTTTGAGAAAGGACTGGTAATGAATGAATTGGAATTTTATTTGCAAAGAATTCCATGAAATACTGAAGCTGATGTTTATTGACTGTCAATCTAAAAAATGTTGTTCACTGTTGGGCGTAAATTGTGTGGGTTCGCATTGTATTTATATTATAAACTAAGCAACTTCTAATTATACAGAGTTGATGAAAATATAATGATGGAAACAGCTTAATATTTCTACTACAAGAATAATATTGACAGTAGGTTTCATTGGGGTTCCTATTTGAAATTGCTCTTCAAAAATAACTATGTCGTTTAAACATCTTTGTACACATATGAATCTTAATTCATACAGATTTTCTATAAAATAGAATAACAACTAGCTTCGGAGGTTCAATCCATTTTCAAGTTTTCTTGAAATAAAATGATTTTTCGCTACACAGCACAGAAAGCAGCTGTTTTCCAGTCCCTACGTAGATCTGAAAGACATTGTTGCAGACGACTCTTGTCTGACGTCAGAACAGGTTCTTTCGGCCTAGGCCGGAAAGAGTACCCTTTCCAGCCGCTAACATGGAACTAAGAAAGGTGATCAAAAAACGTTTCATTATTTGTGTTCATTATTCAATAATAAATTAAAACATTTATAATAATATCATCTTATTATCATTTGAAAGAATAAAAAAAGTATGAACTCAACCTCCCACATAATTGAACATCATCTTTTAGGTTATTAGACAAATCAGAATAAAAAAAAAATACAATTTCCTGATATTCAGATTACCTCAGATTTGCTAGAGCTATCACTTCCACTTCTGTTTTCGGAAGTGCTTAGTAAACAACTATTCTCATATATATATATATATATATATATATAATATATATATATTATATATATTATATATATATTGTATATTTTTGTGTGTGGCGAAAATAGCGTTCGCCCACGGGCAAAAATGTTTTTTCCGGCTCTCATCTTTTCTAGTCCTCGGCCTACGGCCATGGACTTGAAAACCGATTTCGTGCCGGAAAAAATCTCATTTTCTGCTCTAGGTGGAAAGATACTATTTCGAGATCCATTAAACATGAATAACCAGATATATAAATACATAAATATTGCTCGCTTAATATAATACGATACATTGTTGATGTAAACTGCTATCATTTTCCACTTTCCAAAGGCCTGATCCACATTCTATCCTTTGCATTCATTTCTTGACTTCAATAAATCTCTCTCTTTCTTCCTGAGAAGGGACTTCTATTACTGTAAAGCTAGTAAAACCAAAACAACTTTTCGGTGCAGATTTCCAACAAAATCCACTCAGTATGTATTTATTCACGACATGAAATCTTCATCGGATTCTTACGGCCAGATCTTAAGTTCACAATGGAATCCTCTTTATAGGTATTTTCCAACTTTCCATGTCTCAATAAATTCAAGTCTAGATTCCATGGCATTTCGATTCAATATATTATATCACTCCCGACTTTTCCTTTACCCTAATGTTTTATGGCGTTTTTAAACGTTCCTGTTATTCTATGTCACCCTGTATTTTGAACTTTCATCCACTGTGATATTTCCTGACTGATGAGTGTATACCAATGTCTAATGTTAATTATTCAATATAAATTATTATTAATTACATCAGATATACCCGTATCAGCTGCCCTCTATAGAAGGCAGCGACAAGGCAGAGAATCGGTAACGCTGTTGTGTCCTATCTTTCTCCACTGCCGTTATAGCGTGGACCTCACTATAGTGATAACAGTTCACTGGAAACCAGGGGACAGTTCTTTTCTCTTTCAGAGAGAGGCTTTCGTTAACAAAAGTAAGCAACCGGACCCATGTGAATGGCATGAAGGCAGGCAGTGAACAGAAAGAAATACATGGATGAACACCAGTGACAATGGCAAGACCAGGCCAAGAAAGCCTGTAATATATAATTCCGAGACACGAACTGTAATTTGGGAGTTAGAAGGAGAGGACAACGTACAGTGTTGAACATCCTGTGTTTTGTCTCTATTCAGTGAGTAAATAGAAAGTAAATAAGAATTCTGAAGTTCTGCTATCTCACATCAAACCCACAAATCTGGTCGCAAAACGATCTTAACAGTGCGCAAACTGAAGGTAACAGAGTTAGAAACGGATATAGTAAGAAAAAGATTTTCAAATCCGTAATGAACTAATTAACTAGTAAAATTATCATTAGAATATTGATATTACCAGTCGTAGAAATGTCTTGAAGCATTGAACATACCTGCAAAAGAAAGATCATTGATATAATTGACATACGAAGAAAGATAACACACAATGAGACAAAAATCAGTTTTGTGACTCAATCCCACATTTGTATACTTAAGAATAGATATTAACTGTAAATAGTTATTTGTGCAACTAGTGCGCAAAGTGACAGTTTGCTGCACCGAAAGAAACGTTTACGCCCGAGCCGGAGTCGAGGCGGAATGGTTTGTTGAGTGGCAGCAGAGGAACTTTGCGCACGTATTTCACATTAGTTTTTCCTACAGTTACCATTGAATATGAAAAGTGGGTAATTATGGGTAAAATTGCCTGAAATGCATCAAATGTTTTTCTGTGTAATTTATTATTGATAAAAACCTTAATTTATTGTCAAATTGAATAAAAATTTTGTCCTTGGTTATAATAATAATGAATAATTTTTTGCTCGTTGTGCTTCGTTGCACCTCTGCTCACTATAGCAGCCACAGCAGTCACTGTTACCAACTTCATTTTGATTTTGCTGGCCTGTTGCTCCATATAACCTACTAACTATTTTGCGTTGCCATGTTGCAAATCTGGAGTGCAGAAAAATTTTTCCCGCACTAGAGCGGAAAAGTGATTCTTTGCGTTCTGTAATCAGTGCAGCAATGGCCACTTTTCAACGTAACTGTAGGAAAAATATATAATAGATGTTAATAGATATTAACTGTAAGATAGATATTAATATCGGGGACCGAGCTTCGCTCTGGAGTACAAAAGCATGTAAAATTTATTACGAAAGAAGAAATTATAATAACATTCATACAGAAATGTTCCATCTAATAACAGTAAATCGAGATTAATTCCCAGAGGAATGCAAAAATTTCCCTCACAAGGCCCAGTTGCACAAAAGCCGGTTAAATTTTAATCCTGTTTAACTTCACGTGAACCATATCAGAGAAGACCATTCCAAAAAGATGGATCTACTGGAATTAATCAGGATTGAAAATAACCCGGCTTTTTTTGCAAACGGCACTAAGTACCTGATTGAATGATTACAAAAGTTCAACAGCTGAGTCATTATTTTGACACAGTCCCACACACATGAACTCGCTCACTCACTCCCATCACCACAGACGACGAAATAATTATTATCAGATGTTTTTCCAAGGTGATGATAATTATCCTTTCAATGTCCCCAGCAGTTTTCTCAGGGATGAGAGAGACCTAGTGCAATCGAATCTTTATATTATAAACCTACTATGTTCTGAATTTCGTGAGAATCGTTAGAGCCGTTCTCGAGATCCGGTGAAATACAAACATCTAAACATCACAGTAACAGAAGTTACTCGTTAATAGTATAGGATAAGCATTTATGCACAAGGATGGAAACTTAAAAAGGGAGAATAATAAATTCATTATTTCTTTTCATCTAACAGTTGCGAGCCATTTTTTTACCGTATTTACTTTACTTCTAACTTTTTTACATTAATTTAGTGTTATTTCCCTGAGAAGTGCATTCATCAGTACGAATGAATAAAAGGGTGTTACATATTCATTATTTTTTGGAAAATAATTAAGGACTGAACATTTTGTGAAGTGAACAACTACAAGACTTAACCTTTTCGGACTATGTGTAACCTTATCTAATTTGGGAGAGGAATAGCACAAGGTTACCTTATTTTTCCTCTGCCTATCATTTTAAGATGTACTTATTGTATGAATCAATAGAGAATAAAGAGTCATCTATTCAAAGAACGACTGAGCTGGAAAAGTTCAAATTCAATACACAGGTTCAACTGTAATTAATTATTCTCTAAATAGACTTGTGAAGGTTTTATCAATGTTTTGGTAGTTGATCTCAAATACAAAATAAATACTATATTGGAAAGATTTTGAAAAATAATTTTTACCACTAAAACGGTTTCTAAATTGATTTAATTCTCTGATTTACTCGTATGTTTCATAGTTTCAACTACAGAGACTATAATAGTCATTGAATTTATATTAGTTAATTTAATGCATTTTATACATTTTTCATTTTAAGTCACTGTAATTTCAACCACTGCATCAACTGTTAGAAAAAATTCAGGTGTTCCTTTTTTTTATTAATGACTATCAGGTAACCCGTGCTCCTCAAGGGTCTATTTTAAAACTTGACAAACTGAAAACTTGACGTGATGAAATCTTGAAGAATTTAAAATAGGCCTATAACCATCCTCGGTTAATTAAGAATCTTTATGCAAAATTTCAAGTTAATCAGTCCAGTAGTTCAGACGTGACTCGTGATGATGCGACAAACATGATTTTCCTATCCCGTACGTGTATAAGCCAGTTCTTTCCTTATTATAATAGTTTAGATTGAAGATTTATGTTCAAATAACTGACTGTTTTCGTATCCAATCAGATCACGTGCATTCCATAATCATCTATGCCGCGGGTGAAAACAAAATTGTGACATTCAGTCAGTGACGAAATTAGAATTATTCCCAAAGCAACAGCAAGTAATGATGGGGGGGGGTTCTTAAGCGTAAAAGATGACTAAATATGAGGTTGGTGAAGTTGAACCATCTAAAAGTCATTAAAGAAAATCAAATGGGTAATCCAATGGCTAGAGATACTTAAAGGTGAACTAACGATAGAACAACTTTTCAAATTTCACAGTTCAGTTGACATTTCTTTTCTCTCTTTCCTTTCAAACAGGTTCGAATACTGACATCTCTAGCTAGTAGAAAAACAATTCCAGTTCATTCATAGAAGTAATTCCGTTAACGTCAGTTCAGATTGCTTTCAATAATATTTTCCTCAACTTTCAAATGTATACCAGAATGTCAATTTTTTGAGAGAGATTTCCAAACCACGAAACTAGTTAAAAGTTGTTGGTCGTCTTGTAATGTTGATGTGTTTCGATTAGAAAATAATTTAATTTTACTTTGAGAACTCAAATCTTTATTCTCCATTCTTCATTGATTCATACAATAAGTACATCATCAAAATGATAGGGAGAGGAAAAATAAGGTAACTTTGTGCTATTCCTCTCCCAAATTTAGATAGGGTTACACATATTCTGAAATAGTTTAAAGCTGGGTTTACACCAAAGTTATTAACAAAATGTTAATAACAAAATCCTTAGAGATTCTATTAGATTGAACATAACTTATCATACACATGATGAACATATGGTGGGAAAATGGCATACTAAATTGGCGGATAATTACAAAAAAAACATGTTTTTCACGTTTTTCTCGAAAACGGCTCTAACGATTTTCTTCAAATTTATATCATGGATAGCTTATTCATAAACCCTATCAACTGACATAAGTCTCATTTCTGGGAAAATTGCAGAAGCTCCGTAAATTCTTGAGAAAAATGGCAGATAATTACTAAAAAAACATGTTTTTCACGATTTTTTTCAAAAATGACGACCTATTTTTTCCAATTCATACCATTTACAGTTATTATCAGCTATAACAACTGGCATCATTTTTTTTCTCTGGGAGGAACAAATGGGGGGTCCACCCAATCCTTTGAGAAATGGACCTTGGAACCTCCTTCTCGTTCATGAGGTAGGTCCTTGTAGGAGTGGCCGTAGTCGAGTGGATCAGATGCTGGCTTCATGATTCGGAGGCCCGGGTTCAAATCCCGGCCCGGGCAAGATATTTATCTCGGGCCACTCCCGTGTTTCGGATGGACACGTTAAGCCGTCGTCCCGGCTGCCTAAAAAGCAGTCGTTAGGTCATGTCAGAGGCCCTGAAAATTGATGAGTTGCGACCTGAAAACTCTGACACCAGACCTGAGCCAGCCAGGTCACTCGATATTATTATTATTATTATGAGGTAGGTAGGTAGAACAGTGTTTATAAAAAGAACACATAGTCGATATTTTCATCTGTAGAACAGCTGTTTTGACGACTTTTGAAAAAATAATCGAATTTCACAATTTACACAAAGAAAAAGTACTCTGAAAACAATTAATATATACGCAGTAGTCTCTGATCGTAGTTTCAAATATGTTGCCGCCAATTGTCATTATGATATTCCCCTAAATTATCTCGTTTAAGAATGAGCTTACACTTCAATGAGCAAGGAAAGGTGTGTGAGTGTAACAAACCAGATTTTTGATGATGTACTTATTGTATCAATCAATAAAGAATAAATAATGATTCTCCCTTATCCACTCTTAAAACTCAAATCATGCACTACAAAGTGAAAAATGCTATGAATGTGGGACACATTCTTCATTTTAATTTTTTTATCGCTTTTTGATTTTCAGGCTTCACTTGCAAATTAGCAAATATGCCTTACGAGGAAAAATTAATTGAGAAACTATTTACAATGCTGCCGACTTCCAATTTCAATAATTATTTTATCAAGTGATGAAACAAAATACCCTAAAAATTTATATTTGACAAGTTATTATAGCGATAAGTAGAGTTTTATGACTTCATGGCTCATGTGTCCAATCT
>NW_024095185.1:0-8584 GCF_014356525.2 Nilaparvata lugens
TGAGAAACTATTTACAATGCTGCCGACTTCCAATTTCAATAATTATTTTATCAAGTGATGAAACAAAATTCCCTAAAAATTTATATTTGACAAGTTATTATAGCGATAAGTAGAGTTTTATGACTTCATGGCTCATGTGTCCAATCTTTAATGTTTTAGTATTCAACTAGTGATAGGAATTTATATCATTATTGTTGTTTTGACATGTCACCAGTCATTTAAGTGATACTCAAAAGTTGATGTACCATGTGCCAATTGTGAATGAATGAATAAATAAATAAACTATAATACTATCTATAAAAATCACCTAACTTGTATGGGTTACGTTTTTTAATTACTAGAAAGCACAATATAAAACATGAAGTATACCCTTTCATTTTAAATATTTCAAACAACTAGAAGCAATTCTCAGTAATTCTCGGTGAAAATTGATATTTGAATAAAGCTCTACACTTGAACATGAGAGAAAGACTCACATCAGAGGGAGAATATAGTTATATTTCGTATTAAAATTTCAAGTGAATTGAACTAAGAATTCTAGATTTGTTCACAAAATTCCAAACATCCCAATTTCAGTATCCAACCAATATTAAAAGCATCTTCTTTCTCCTGTCCTACCTACTGAGAATAATATTCTAAACTTGAAATAAATTCAAGATATTGATACCTATATGGAATCTGGTTATACTTATCATGAAAATTTCAAGTGAATTGAACTAGAAATTCTGGATTTTTCACGATATTCATAAGCCCACAATATAAGTTATGATATCAGAGGCGATTCCCAGTTTTTTTTTCATAAAAATGAATAAATATTATAATATTGTACTTTACTAGGCTACACTGAAGCATGAGAAAATGTTCTATGAATTAAATTCATCCCATGTATTTCAATGGTTTATAAGTATAGAATTTATTTCTATATTTTTGACTTCAATGGGAGCAGAAAACTTGGGATAATCATTAGCCTTTAATGAGCCCAGATGCAGCAGGATTTCTTTTCATAAAAATGAATAAATATTATAATATTGTACTTGGCTAGGCTACACTGGAACATGAGAAATGTTCTATGATTTGAATTAATTTCATTTAGCCTATTTCATCTTACAGCCTCTATGATTTCAATGGTTTATATGTATAGAATTTATTCCAATATTGTAGACAACAATCAAACAGAGACTTGAAATAATCATCAGCCTTTAATGAGCCCAAATGCAGCAGGATTTTTTTTTTAATTTTCCATGACACACTTTTTTGTTTCTGTCAATCTGAACTGACATTAATCTATGTTCATAATAAAACCTAACGATCAGACATTAGTCTTGTGAATCAATGGAAACGTCCTCAAATAAAACGCAAGCCTATACATTCATCCATCTATCCAATCTTTATATTGAACCCCTGAGGAAAGTTTGAGTTGTAAGATACAATCTCTGTAGGTCCAGCAAACATAAAAAGTAAAATAGTTGATTATATTAGGCTATTCTGTTCAAAACTGCATTGATGAAAGACTTAATTATTTATTATTCTGCCCAAATTACGTGGATAATAGATAAATGATTTATTACTCCTTTCAAAATTATGTAGTTGATATAATTATTTATTACTTTGTTCAAAATCACGTAAATAATCTTCGTAACAGTTTCAGCAGAAAATAATGGGTTTGGTAGGTCTTTAACCGGCAACCTTTGATTCATGAACCGTGCGCACAACTAACTAATCTACAGAAAAAACTTCTTGGTTGGGCTTTTTTAATTATGTGAACTTTGATTCACAAACTTAATAGATGTGTTTTAAAAATGGATAATTAATTGCAATAAAAATAAGCCTATGTCTATTCTCGGTGAATACAGTGTCTTTCTACAAAATTTCAAGTTAATCAGTTGAGTAGTTCAGACGTGATGATGCGTCATCCGTGAATTTCCTATCCCGTGAATCTACATGTCAATTAAGGGTGTGCAAAGGCTAAAAATAAACTTTCTACTCGTGATATTTTTCAAAGTTTTTCGATTTGTATATCAAGCTATCAAAATGAGAAAGTTTTCTCAGGAAAACATTTTTTTTCGATCATTACTTTTTGAGATGTGAGTGCCAGAAGTTTGAATTTTTGGGACAGAACATTTTAAATTCGGTAAGATATATAAATCCATGAGATTTATAGGATCGATTCTTCATGGTATTGTTGATCTAGTAAAACAAAAATTCTCTAAAAATATCCATTTTAAGATGGTTATTCAATTTACTAAAAAAAACAAAAAATAACTCAACAAAAAGTTGTTTTTGGATATTATTAGCATGACCTATTCCACCCTCTAGGTATCCTAATAATTGCGAAGTATTGCTACAACGCGGACTAGCTACAGTCGGATATGGGTCGGGGTTAGTAGCCGTACTGACAGGTGGAGTTACCGGACCTACACTTCTCCCTCTATCCTGATTCTTTACTCTCTGCTTCTTTCGCGAGATTTTTACTTTCAGGGGAAGAGTGTTTGCCCGTGCCGTTGCTGGCCGATTCGGCCCTCGGCCTTTGAAATACAGGGTGGGTGTTAAGGGAGATTAAGATAACCCTATACAAGGAGACAGATCTGACTATCAGATCCCTACCAATAATTCTATTTATAAAGGTAGTACGCAATCTGAACCAACTGCGAATTGACGGCGAGCAAGCTGTACCTGCAAGCCCGGGATGTGGTTTTTCTATGGGGTTTAAGGTGAGGGCTATGGAGTAACGGTATGGCGGAACTATGGAGTTATTAGATGTAGTTAAATAGGGCACGGTATAGGGTATAGGGAACAGAGAATCAATAAGGTTATTATTCTCTACAGCAAATAAATATCTGCTCAATAATCCGCAATCTGAGAATTGCGCTCTAGCTCTCAGCAAGCTGGACCTGCTAGCTAAATACAGTATATCAATTTCAATTATGTGGTAATTAAAGTTTAGAGGAAAAGGTTTTAGGTGTAGGATTTCTGAATCGCGAGCCTGCAGCTGCGAAAGGAATTTCAGCAATTCTGAAACTGCTAAACAGGATTTCCGCACTAGTCTGATGACTGCGCGCCGGTTATTAAGGGCCAATCTGTAACTGCCCTTAAGGGTATGGGAATCACTCTCAATCGTCCGAAACGCTTTTAAATTAATAGTCAGTATGTCGACTATTATGAGAGGATACAAAAGATTTTTCGCAGACACAGTCTGTAGAATAATATCGGGAAGACAACAGTCTGTCGTTGTCAGGGTAGGAAAGGATTTTTCCAGGATTTTCCACAAGGAAAATATCGAGTCAGAGACTCCTAATTCAGGAAAAGATTTCAATAGTCTTTTCCAAGTAATTGCCAGTCTAAGGACTACCACAAGATCGATCTCTAATTTGCAACTGAGATCACGGGAAAATTCGTGAACTTTCCACAGGGAAAACCAGCAAATAATATTTGCTATTAAAGAAGACAGGTTTCTAAGAATTTTAGAAAGGATTCGCGGGTCTGAAAACCCGCGACTAGGACGATCTCGAATCTGGAACTGAGATCAGGAAGGATTTTAACACCGGAAGAATTGAGAGAAAGAAAGAGAAAGGATGCCGCAGTCTAGAAACTTCGGCGAGGAAGTCCTCAAGCTGTACCTGAGAGCTAGAAGGATTTTAGGATAGGGAAAGTGAAGAGAAAGGACGTCGCAGTCTACCAACTTCGACGAGGACGAACTCAAGCTGTACCTGAGTTCTCTAGGAAATGATTGGAATTTTCCTACTTGGAATTACAGCAAGTCAGAAACTGCTAAGCGAATTTAAAATACAGGGCCACTCTATAGTATGAAAACTAAGCAAGGAAAATTTACCATATATGATAATAATCTCTCTACAAGGATAAAAATTAATCGAGAAAACTTTTCTCAAAAGGAACAGGGATTTTCCCACAAGAATAAAAATTAATTGAGTAAAACTATTCTCAAAAAGGACAGGGATTTCCCTACAAGAATAAAAATTCAATGGAGAAGAATTACTCTTTAAACTGAAGGCCACCTTACTATAGAGAAGGAAAAATACGCGGACTACCAGTCCTGACATACGATTACCTGAATCGACGTGGATACTGATACGGAGAATAGCGAACCGATCCTCACTTCCCGTATTATAATTAAAAACGTCGTGAAGCGACAGAGTCGAGACTTAAGAATTAAGCCCTCAAAAATAATCCGCTATTAGAGCCTAGCTAAATTTCCCACTCAACTATTTGTACCACAAACTTGAGATCCCTTACAGGTTTTCAAACCAAGAATAACTCGTTCACCCCCAGTGATACGAATTTAGGAAAAATAACCAACAAGAAAGAAAATCCCCCAGGAAGTTCTATCTTCAAATACAGTCGGCAATTCGACATACAATATTCCATTCACTAAAATACAGAATAGAATATTAACCCTCTAGTACACCACTATTAGGAATGCCGCTCGGAACGCAGCCGTACACGAACCCGTTCACCGAACAACTGCTCTCTCCCAGGTCTTCTTGAAGCTGCACCGGGTCGCTGAAAATTAGGAGGCCGGGGGAAAAGAGCTTCCTGACCAATGAGAGTCTGGAAAGACGATCACGCCACTGGTCATGTGACAGGGTTTTGACTCAGCTGCTCCTGATGCTAAGGGGTGCAGCAAATGATGACAATGATAGTAATTCATATAGTAGAGTAGGCCGGTAAACAATATTTCTATTCCAGAAATTTCATGAAGAACGATACCAACCCGACTCGGTAGCCGCTTATCGTTTAGATGATACGAATGCTGCTAATTTAAAGGGGTTGACGGCGATGGTGATGATGTGCATGTACACAACTGCAAATCTAACAAAATATAACTGGAAGTCGATCCTATTCCTATTCTAAAATAAAATAAAATTCGCTAAATTACGCTGGACGACGGCTCTCCATCCGTCACAAAAATTCACTTTGTGACAATATTTTTGGTAAATTGAATAACTATCTTAAAAATGGATATTTTTAGAGAATTTTTGTTTTACTAGATCAACAATACCATGAAGAATCCATCCTATAAATCTCATGGATTTATATCTTACCGAATTTAAAATGTTCTGTCCCAAAAATTCAAACTTCTGGCACTCATTTCTCAAAAAGTAATGATCGGAAAAAAAATGTTTTCCTGAGAAAACTTTTTCATTTTGATAGCTCAATAATATACAAATCGAAAAACTTCGAAAAATATCAAGAGTAGAAAGTTTATTTTTAGCCTTTGCACAGCCCTGATGACGTTTCTTTTCTTTATTCTGGATAGATTATGATACATTTATGAATGTATTTTCATTTCAATTTCAATTCAATTTTTTTTTTCAATTTATTAAAACACACAAAACAAGACAAAACAAAATTACAAAGATTTACGAAACAAATAAAACACAATAAAATTTTACAAATATAAAAAAACAATGTGCTTAGTGTTTGGGTGTGTTGGAGAAGAGAAAAAAAGAGAGGAAGGTACCTAGCCAACTATGGTTTCCCATGTAATAGGCAGGCAAAGAAGAGAAGAGAAGTAATGAGGAAAAAAAAGGAAGGGAGAAATGGGGGAAGGAAGAAAACAGAGGAATAGGTACTCAAAATAAAGGTAAGCGAGTCCACTGAAAAATGAAAAAACTGATGAAAAAACAATGCTGGAGCAGAAATCTCGAGTCATATATCTAAATGGAAGAAGAAATTACTGTATGTCCAGTTTTTTATATCCAGTTTAATTTTTCCACTGATCTTATTGTCCATGAGAAAGTGATTTGGAATGAGGTTTATTATTTTAGTACCGGTACCTATGTACTAAATTATAATTATATTACTATATTTCATATTTATATTTTATTTATCTGCGGCCCACAACCTGAACTGCCTTCCACAACAGCTGAGATCGCATCGCATCAATCTTAAAAATGGTTTGCTTGTGGATATTTTTAATAATTATAAAAAATGAATATATTATATGATATGGATAACTTGATGTTTTGATGTATTATTGGCACACAGTGTCAAAGTCCTTGAATTAATCAAATGGTTTTCAATTTGAGTTTTAACATTCAAGGAAAAATCAGAGAATCGAGAATAAATTATCGTTTCAAGAATAAATGATCCAACATCCGAGAAGTGGCTCATGTGATAATTATGTTACAGAAATGACTGCAAGTCTTTCAATCTCCAACTGATTTAGTCTAAACACTGATTTGACTTCTAGTCGTTCTTTTTATAACAAAACAAGGATTGCGTAAATAAGCATTGAATGTTATGATTGATGGATGGATAAACGTTGAATATGGTATTATAAAGGTGATAGTCTAACTCTGGGAGGAGGGAAAAGAGGTTATCAATTAGGACTATTCTGAGAACGAATAATTCTGGTTTAACGGTTACTTGGTTTTATAAAAAATTTGTGCAAATGATAATAATTTGCTCATAAAGTTTCTTAATTAGGACTATTCTGAGAACGAATGATTCTAGTTTAACGGTTACTTGGTTTTATAAAAAATTTGTGCAAATATTAATAATTTACTCAGGAAGTTTCTTAAGTAGGTCTATTCTGAGAACAAATGATTCTGGTTTAACAGTTGCTTGGTTTTATAAAAAATTTGTGCAAATAATAATAATTTGCTCAGAAATTTTCTTAATTGAGACTATTCTGAAAACGAATAATTCTAGTTTAACGGTTACTTAGTTTTATGAAAAAAGATAGTGCAAATAATAATAATTTACTCAGAAATTCTCTTGCTCTAAGGGCAAACAATAGTTTTATCAAGATCAAAACAGTTCCGATTTAGTCTACCTTCAACCTTTTAAAGTTATATAAATAATTCACTATTAATTAGTACAAATTATAATTTGTTCAGATTCTTGTTTTGCTCTAGGGGCGAACAATAGTTGTTTTTCAAGATTGGAAAGCAATAGTTTCAATGCTATATATGCCATTATCACAACAGCCAACATAAGTATTGAGCTAGTAATAAGGTTTCTTCCAAAAAAAAGGCTTCTCTGAATGGTTCCAGTAGAATTGATCACAATTAATATTTAACCAAGTCTAGTTACACACACATCGATTTTCGGATTTCCCTATCTTTTGCCGTTCTTATTAATTCTATCAGATTAGACAGGACTTGGCAACAAAAATGATGGGATCATAAGTTTGTCAAGTTCCGTTCAATCTACTTGATTTTATAATAACGGCAAAAAATCGAACGTCCAACAATCAATATGATTGTGTGTAACTAACTTAATTTTGGAAAAATATTTTTCTTAAAAGTTTTCCAATTAATTTGGAATTTGATTGGATGTTATGGTACCCCATTTTTCCTATAACATTTGTTCAATTTTCCAACAAATTTGAAGTTTTAAAAAATGTAATCCCGTTTTCATTATCAATTAATTTGAAATTTGAGAATTGTAGATATATAAATAATTGTATCAACAATTAATAATTATAATTGTAAACAAAATAATTTTAGGTGAATTATATCTACTTCATTTAATTCAATCTAATTAAATAAAATTGACATCAATATAAAAAATTTGTATCAGGAGAAAATGTAATAATTATTGATGTGAATAAATTAATAAAATAATATTTAAATTTGAAATAAATGATAATTAAATAAACAAATTTTAAATATATATTTTTTTCTATCTACTAATTTTTTTTTAGAAAGGGTGAAATGGTTGTAAAGGGTGAGGGGAAAGGATAATTCTATCAACACCACCACAAGTATTTTAACGGAAAATTAAAGATTAGAAAAAAATTGGAATAGAAAAAACCACTTGCCAGGGTGTTTCCTCCACTCTAGACCCTCTTGTAACCACTTAACGCCGCCTGCTGCCGCGTCCTCGACGTCCTCTGCCTCTTCCGCGCCCCCTGGCTGGTGGTGGCGGCGATGGTGTTGGGGGCGGGGAAAAGAGGCTGTAGGGTGGCGACGGGGTCCAACTTAATGGGGGGTTAGATTCCCCCCCCCGGAGAGTTGGGGCGCGAGGGAGGCCTCGCGGGAACGTATGGAGCCTATAAAAAAAATAAATGAAAAATGATTGATCAAATCGGATAAATCTCTTCTGATCATAGAGATAAATAATCTGGAGTGGCGCACTCACACAACTGTCCTTGCCGTTATGAAAATTGATCACCTGACGCTAGTGTGCACGCACATCTCAAGTCTACTATTCAAAGATCTGAGCCAGCTGGTGACAGGACAATAAATCTGGAGACACACGATGTCTGCTATCTCTTCATAGTGAATTATCTAATAGAATCAACAGTTGCCAACAGTTTGCAATTGAATAATCACATTTTCTCGAATTTCGAGCTTATTTTCAATTTTGGGTGAAAATGTTACTGAACATTAATTGTAGAGATTTTCATGCTGAATCGTTTCCACTCGGATTTTTTCTTGTTTAAATTGTATCTGAAGCATGATAATTGGGAATCTAAAATCAAACTTTGTATAGATGGGGCGGAGCTCCTGAAATTTTTACAGATATGAGACTTGTGGTAGTTGATAGAGTTTATCAGTGACTAATCTAGGTATACCTAAATTTAATCAAATTCGCTGGAGCCGTTTTTGAGAAAATC